>NC_069499.1:1508728576-1508873576 GCF_027579735.1 Bombina bombina | reverse complement strand
GGACACTTAAACCGAAGATGGGAGAGGAGTTGGGGAAGATCTAGGGGACACTTTTGAACCCTTGATGGCTGAAAAAGAAAAAGCAATCTAAAAATGTGATCTGCACTATAATAAAATATTTAGTCTCAGCTCCACAACTAGCCTTTAGGATTAGATGTTTAATGACTTAAATGATAAAAGACATGCAAAGCAATAAATGTGGGTGAGGAGGCTATACTTAAATCCTACAAGTGGTACTGTTATGTGTTGGTGTGTGTAGAAAAGCAAAACAGTTACACTCTGAACAATAATTAAGTATAATACAACATGCATCATTCTCCAGGAGGTGTTTGTAACTGTATAATAACTGTCAGTATTTAGACATACAGCAGAACTAAATATGCACATAATAAGAGTAACCTTTTAAAGGGACATAAAACAAGTTGGGATAGAGACAAAATTTAATATGTACTTTAATTACTTTACCTGCAAATTTATACTGCAGTGCCTCGCCATTAACACTTTATTTTAAGTGTCCGAACGGTACAGCTCTAACTCCCTCCACACAATTCCTTTTATGGCTGCATCTATATCAACCATTGATATGGTAGAATGCAAGGCTTTATCTGTTATCTGCTGGAGCTTGCCTAGAAGCAAATAAGGTGTTGTGAACTCAGTTAAAATACAATGCCTGTGTTTCTGATACTAAACACTGATAATGGGGGGGCGGATCAATCTACTCCAGAGAGCACAGATATGCAAGTAATTTTGCTTATTTTTGAAAATTATTTTAAAATACTTTGCCATCAAATTTTAAACAATTTTTTTTTTTAGGCTATCACAAAAATGTGGCAATTCTATAATATCACTGTCATGAGCTATTGATGTAGGGGACCCTCTCCATTACAGTGCAGCTTATCTTGCACTGGTGGAAGTCTTTCTGGGGATCCAAGGTTCCTGCTCACCTGTATAGCACTGCAGAAGAGAGGGTAAGTATTATTGGCAAACCAAGCAGTCTCAAATGCATGACTTCTGCTCTCAGTGCTCACTGGCATGGCAAGGGTGCTAGCAGTAATTACTACCTCACGGACGTTTTAGGCCAACATCTTTCCTAGCTGGAATGATTCAAGATAATGGAAATGGTCCACTCGAGTCAAATCCTCAGCTTTTGGATTGAACTCATCTTTAACTTGGACGCGATGCTCCTGGGCATCGTCATCCCCAAGAGGCACAGAAGTGGGGTTTATGTGGGAAGCTGTAGTAGGTGAAACAGTAGCATGAATGTTTTCAGGTGAATCTGAAATAAATGCTGCTTTATATGCCCTTAGTATAAAAGTGTCAAACTGGCAGCCCATGGGCCTCATGCAGCCCGCAACACCTCTAAATGAAAACTAATAATAATATGCTTATTACATTAGGAGTGAGAGCGCTTACTGTTAGGGTTGCTCATGCGTGCAACCTCCATTCGGTTCTCCTTTACAATGACTGTATATCCTTTTGTTCCGGTATTGCAAATCACTCATTGTATAGTGAGCAACTGCCCTACATTAGGGAGATCATTAAAACCCCTGAGACTTTAACGAGCCACATTGTTATAAATCATAATTTCTGCCCATTCCTTTCCATCATTTTCTCTATAACTAAAATCATAAGACTTTTAGATTTTTATATATATATTTTATATAAATATATAGATTTTCAATATATAGATTTTTTTTTGTAGCTATCAGAACCGTTATATATTTATCATATAAACAGTGGATCGCTTTTCCAACATCATTGTGATCCACAGTTGATAATGCAGAGGAAATATCATGCTATGCGCAGAACACAATCTTTTGAAATGTATACAGTTATAGCAAACACCACAACTTTGTTTAGCAATGGCAAGATGTGTAGGTAGTGTGCGGCCCACATGAGTTGCACTTGTATGGTAAATGGCCCACTGCTCAATTGAGGTTGACTCCCCTGCCTTAGTAGATACCTCAGTTAGTCCACTGTGACTGGAGCAGCCATCATGTTGTAGTGCATTAGCTAGCGTGGAGCTCAAAAAGGCAGTCTTAATTGAACAGCAATACCCAGGTTACCGGGTGGGGGGTACCAGGATCTCCACTTGGCTGCCGCCTGAGCTCCCGTTTGTCCAGCTCAGGGATCATGGATCACTGAGACAGCAAATTAATCCGTAGCACTTGGGGCAATTAAATATGATAGGTAAAACTTTGGATGTTGTCAAAGATCACCCATATACAGCGGATTTGATGATTTTCACAGAGAGCCTCTGAATATGCTGCCATTCATGGCCACTGCCTGTACACGACCCCCAATCTTTTAGAAATTATTTTTATATTTTTTTATACTATATATTAAATATATTTTAACAATATTTATATAGCTGTTAGTGCTTCTGAAGTGCATAGCTTTACTGTTAGCGTGCGCCGGCAGCTTCTCACTGTTTTTATATCACAGGGGGGCGCTCTGGCTTCTATGCATTAGGACTTTTCCCTCCGCACTGCCAAGCCACATGCCCGACTCGCACTTCATGCATCTTTATGAAGTTCTTAAGCATTAAGCTTGGCAGCGTGGCAGTTAACTACTTCTACCGCAACATATAATATGCCTAAATTTTTAATCTATGCATCTTATAATGCTTACTCTAAGAAGCAAAGGACATTCTCATAAGTAATTCTGATTGTTTCTACTTAGTTGCACACTTCTTGGTTTGCGGATCTGATAAAGAAGTCCAGTTTTCCTCCGTGGTCTCTTCCGCAAAGACTGATCTTGAAGGCTTGGACACTGAACGCCTAATTTTTTATTCTGTAGTTACTTTAATTTCAGATCTAAAAGCCTGTTATAAGAGAGATCTATCACAAGATTTGGAAAGTTTTTCTTGCCTCGGGGGAAACAAGGTTTTAGCTGACATTTATCTAGTAAACTTCATTTATTTATTTTTTCATTTTTTTTTTTTTTCTTCAAAAGGGCTTAGATAAGGGTTTATCTGCTAGTTCTTTAAAGGGTCATATTTAATTGTGTTCTGTGTTATTCCATAGATAATTGCTCATCTTCCTGACATTAAGACCTTTTTTCAAACTTTTAATTCGGATTAGACAAGTGATTAAACCAATTTTCTCATCCTTGTAACCTAATTTTGTTTGTCCGGTATTAGTAAGTCTCTCTGTTTGAAGTTATGCATAGTTTAGATGTCCAGCTTCTGCCATAGAAGGTACCTGCCATAGAAGGTATTATTATTATCGGGTATTTGTAGAGCGCAAACAGATTCCGCAGCGCTGTAAACATAGTCGGTGTATAGGATAGCTTTTGTAGGGGTCAAGTTGGTAGAGGACCCTGCTGAGAGTTTCACTGTTGTAGTCGGCTTTTATGAAGCGTAATGAAGGTAACAATATATTCTGCCAAAGTAGTTTCTGCATTTTCTGTTTCTTTGTTTTTTGTTTTTTTTCTTCTTTCTTGCAAGCCTCATTATCTGTGTTTTGGATAAAGCGGTTTTAAGGACAATAAAATTGTTGTTCCTCCTTTTTGTTCCAATCCTCATAATTCTAAAGAAAGGCTTCTTCAAAATTTAAATGGAGTGAGAGCTTTAAAATTATTTTTACAAGTTACTAAGGATCCTGTAATTAGTTTGTTCTTTTCTCGGGCCTACGCAAAGGCCAAAAGTCTACAGCAGTAACTTGACTAAGACTCTTGATTCACAAGGTTTACTTGGAGGCGGAGAGTCTCCCCCAAAATACGCATTACAGGCCATTCTAATAGTTTCCATTTCCTGGGTTTTCAAAATGGGGCTTCTATTATATAAATTTACATGGCAGCAACATGGTCACCTTTACTAAATTCAACTACTCTTATGTGTTCTTTTGCTTCTTCTGAAGTTGGCTTTGGTAGGAAAGTCCTCCAGGCAGCAGTGTCTGGAAATTAGGTGCCTGCCTTTTTCAAAACTTTCGTCTCGCCCTACATTACTCATGGAGTCCACAGTTTGGGTTTTAGTTCCCAGGAGTAATGGATCGTAAACTCTCGCCACCTTTTGAGAGAAAACAAAACTGATGCTTACCTGATTAATTTTGTTCCTTGAGCCGCGCCCATTTTTATTACATTTTTTTTTCTAGTGGCAGTTCTAGTTTGCACCTCCTTTTTCCCTGATTGGTGAAGTGCTCTTGAAAGCTTTGGGAATCTTTGCCTCCTCCTAGGAGCCAGGAGTTGAATACCTGTAATGGATCGTGGACCCCCTCCACCATGAAAAAAAATAATTTATCAGGTAAGCATGCATTTTGTTTTGTTTCAAATCCCTTTAAGATACTAGTATACAAGAATTTGTTTTCCGTTTTCATTTACCCAGACCTCATCTTGCTACAAAAAAGTCGCCTTTCGCACACAGCCCGATGTTCGGTTAATGACCCTCAGAAGTACACAGAGCGAGCAAGATGACTGGTCATTAGCTTCTGATGAAGAGGAAAGAGAAGTACCCAGTTCAGCCTCTCTTCACCTAACAGATGACCACCTCACTGTACTGTCGGAAGGTTCCTTACTAGAGTAAGTGGCAAGTAGAAGTCATGGAGTATTCATCTGGTGAACTGTAGCTTAAACTGAATAGGTATTTATATGGACACAACACATAGAAAAATGCAGATGTCATTATAGAGAATTTATAGGGAAAACAGCTTGTATTGATAACTTAAAGTGTATGTAAATTTTGATGCTAAAGTGCCCGGTTTTTAAAAATTTGATTAAAAACAGGGGCACTTTTAATTAATTAATTAATTAATTAATTTTACTCCTGTGGTGAAAAAAACTTACATTTTAATCTTGGGAGCAGCTCCAGCTTCCCCCCGTCGTTGCAAGCCATTTCTGATGTCAGAAATGGAGAGGTCATTCTCCAATCACGGCTCCCCCCGGGGGAATCAGTGACTGATTCAAAGCCATGATTGGAGGAAGCCTGATTCCTCATTTTAGACCCAGGAAGAGGCTTTGCAACAGGTGGAGGAAGCTGGAGCTGCTGTCAAGATTAAAAGGTAAGTTGTTTTTTTTTCATAACAGGAGTGAAATGTAAATTTTGATGAATTAAAGTGCCCCTGTTTTTAATCAAAGTTTTAAAAACCGGGCACTTTAGCATCAACATTTACAAAAGTGAACCCTTCAAATGTTTGTCATTTGACCTTAAAAGGACACTAAACCCCAAAAATTTATTTCACGATTCAGGTAGAGAATACAATTTTAAGCAATATTCCCATTTACTTATATTACCTAATTTGCTTCATTCTTTAGATATCCTTTGTTAAAGAAATAGCAATGCACATGAGTGAGCCAATCGCACAAGGCATCTGTGTGCAGCCACCAATCAGCAGCTACTGAGCCTATCTAGATATGCTTTTCAGCATAGGATATCAAGAGAATGAAGCAATTTATATAATAGAAATGAATTAGAAAGTTGTTTAAAATGACATGCCCTTTATAAATTATGAAAGAAAAAATTTGGGTTCCATGGCCCTTTAAAGGGACATTAAAGTTTTTTTTGTTTGTTTTTTTTTGGGGGGGGCGCGGACAATTAAACCAAATGCTGGTTTTAAAAGCATTCGAAAACCCTTGAAAATACTCTTGAATTTTGTTTTTCTCAGCTTCTCTTCTGTAGCCAGATACAAATGACCTCCTGCACATGTCATCCAATTACTGTGCATTCCTGCTGTTCTGGTGGAGTGGAAAAACTACAGATGCAAATTACAGTTAAAGAAATCAAAATAAATAACAAAAGAGAATTGCAATTTTTTTATTTTTTTTTTTACATAGTTGAGCATTTTATGGGACATTTAATTTTGAGTTTACTGTCCCCTTAAATTTTTTTTGCTCCACTCCCATCTTACTGTAATAAGGGAGTCCTCTTGTAAAATAGAAACATATAATTTGATAGTAGATAAGAACCAAAAAGGCCCATGAAGTCAACCCATATCACATGTTACTTTTTTCTTCGGATAGCCTTATGCATGTGTCAGGCATTTTTTTACAATCCTTGTGTTTTACCATCTGTATTGGAAGTTTATTCCATAAATCCACCACCCTTTCTGTAAAAAAACACACTACTTCTTCTGAATCTGCTACCCCTTAACTTAACCCATGAACTGCACCTCAGGGCCCATGCTGAGATCTGATTTCTATATTTGAATGTGGGAGGTAAGTTGCTTTAAATTGAAAATTGTGACTTTCTTATTCTCAGACCTAGAAAAGCACTTCAAACTTCTCAAGGCTAACACTGCTACATACATTTCCCTAACTGTCTTAAGCAGATAACAGACAGCAAAACAATTAACTTTATATGGTCAATATGATTGTGGCTAGCCTTGTCCCCAAACTAAAGCCTGTTTTTACTCTTTGAAATATGGCAAATGCAGAGAAAGCAATTTTTTTTTTATATACTTGGCTGGTATGTTATTCCATAGCCAGGTAACAGCTATTACAAGGTGTTTACTCTCTCTTTAAGATTATTTTTTTTACTATTTTATTAACATTTTGAATTGAGTGGCTTACCAGAAAAGAAAAACTAACCTTTTTTTTTTAATTATTTCTGTAAACCAGCTTTTAATTCAGAAAAACTGTTTATAGTAACCTCTTATTTTCCTTAATTAGTAACTGATTCTTGCTTATTGCCTCCAGTTCCAAGAGATCTGACACAATCCCGGTATCCATATTAAATGAACCTCTGTCACTTCATCGTGCACGAAACAAACTCTCTGAGCTAGAGTTACAGGAGATGTCTGAGAAGCTCTCGCGACGGCTGGATGAGCTGGATCTTGTGAGTATTCTGCAGTGGATACGTACTGCGCATACTGACTTTGGTACCGCAATCCTTCTGAAAGAAACACATTTATTCATCTAAAATTTGAAAAAGTTTTGCTTTACCTGTCATTTACAGCATGCAGGTCTGAGAACATCCACTTCACCTACATGGAAAGTAACCATTTTTTTGCTCTATTAATTGCATAATGCCTGTTTAGAAAAAGCCTGGAGTTGCTTTTCTTCTAACCACTCAAATCATTAGCGGCAGCCAGGCCACTCTAAATAGGCTTAACTCTTTGTACAGCAAAGGATTAGAAATGTCAGGCATTTCTGCCCGTTTTTAAAGCACAGCTTTTTTTCCCCCGCGTTAATATCCTTCCTAATAATTATGTGCACATATGTTATGTTATATATTCCTTTTTTTTTTCTTTTTTTTTTTTAGGGAAATGAAACCCAAATTTTTTTTCTTTCATGATTCAGATAGAGAATACAATTTTAAACCACTTTCCAATTTAGTTCTAATATCTAATCTGCTTCAATCGCTTGGTATCCTTTGAAGAATGATGAGCCAATCACAAGAAGTATATATGTGCAGTCACCAATAGTCAGCTAGCTTCCAGTAGTGCAAGGCAGGAATGTAAGCTTAGAAGCTGGACCAGCACCCTGGGGTAGCACTTAAATGTAGCCACCGATCAGCAAGCGCTACACAGGTGCTGAACCAAAAATGGGCTGGCTCCTAAACTTACATTTCTGCTTTTTCAAATAAAGATACCAAAAGAACGAAGAAAAATTGATAATAGAGGTAAATTTGAAAGTTTCTTAAAATTGCATTCTCTATCTGAATCATGAAAAAAAAATTGGGTTTCATACCCCTAATAAATTGTATCATGAGAGTAAGGAGGGGAGCTAAAACTTTGATCCCATCCAAATTTTGCTTTCTCCAAAAATCAGTACAGAAATGCATGTGTCGTTGTACCAGGATGGGTATCTAGTTCTTACTTTATATAAATATGTAGCAGTGTTTGCATTTAGTTGCATCATGCAGCCACTGTTTATTAGTTTTCTGGTTCATCATTTTGATTGTTTACTTGTTCATCTATGATTTTAAAACATATGTGCAATTTCTTACAGATGCTAAAAAAAGCCCTTGGGGATCAGGCCAGAACAAGTGAACCCAGAGAGGAGGATAAGCTATCACAGCATAGTGACAGCATCATGGCGTTGCATAGGAAGAAACAGCTCCAAGGTAGTCAAAAGCACCTTCTCTTTTTTAACAGTCATAGATGCAAGTAGCACGCTCCAAAGATCTTAACCATTTTCTAAAAATAAATTGTGATAACTGGCTTGCTGTGTTAGACCTTTATGTGCATGATCTCTTTTAGCTTGTTTTTAAAAATGCAATTAATTAACTTTTTTCATGCAGAAAATTATTTTTAAATTAGTGATATAACCTATAATATAAATGGATATCGAAATAAACAAACAAAAAATGCATATTTGTGCATAACAGATTAATTACAGTTTGCTCACTAGCAGATAAAGAAAGCTACTATAGCTCTGTTAGTAGACGGGGTCAAGTCACTACATTCAGGAACAAGGCAAATGTTAATGTTTCTTTCCGATCTTTAAAGGGCCAGTAAACCTAAAAAAAATAATGTTATTTAATGCTGCACATAGTGCAGAATTATATCACATTATATCAGCGTTAGCTTTATACAACCTAATATTCCCTGTGAATTTTTATAAAAAAAAGACTGTTTTTCAGACCCGCTCTCTGTGCTTTTCTGCGCGGGTCTGTTTTTATCACAGATCGCATCTGGCCAGCTGTCTAGTCACAGCCCGGCCCGACTGCGCCATTATACTCAGTGCAGCTCGTTCCTGCTCTGTCCGACAGCGGGAGCGAGCTGCACTGAGTGTAATGGTGCGTGTAATGACTGAGTGTATGTGCAGAATTATATAACATTATTTTTTTAGGTTTACTGGCCCTTTAAAATGCTGCTAACATCTGATTCCAATGCTGGAATCTGATTGTGGGGGACTTCCTATGATGCCAGGCACATCCCCCGTCAGATGTTTACTTTTGTCAAAGCAGGAGCTTTAGCTGCAGCAGACAGTGCTGAATGACAACAGTGACTACATAAGCTCTTCCTTCACTTACTACTACTGTTCACCTATTTTGATATCTATTTTAAGATAAATGCACTCAATTTGTGTTCATTTTCTTTATTAAACAGTGTTTCTTTCATGTAATTAGCAAGAGTCCATGAGCTAGTGACGTATGGGATATACATTCCTACCAGGAGGGGCAAAGTTTCCCAAACCTCAAAATGCCTATAAATACACCCCTCACCACACCCACAAATCAGTTTTACAAACTTTGCCTCCTATGGAGGTGGTGAAGTAAGTTTGTGCTAGATTCTACGTTGATATGCGCTCCGCAGCAGGTTGGAGCCCGGTTTTCCTCTCAGCGTGCAGTGAATGTCAGAGGGATGTGAGGAGAGTATTGCCTATTTGAATTCAATGATCTCCTTCTACGGGGTCTATTTCATAGGTTCTCTGTTATCGGTCGTAGAGATTCATCTCTTACCTCCCTTTTCAGATCGACGATATACTCTTATATACCATTACCTCTACTGATTCTCGTTTCAGTACTGGTTTGGCTTTCTACTACATGTAGATGAGTGTCCTGGGGTAAGTAAGTCTTATTTTCTGTGACACTCTAAGCTATGGTTGGGCACTTTTATATAAAGTTCTAAATATATGTATTCAAACATTTATTTGCCTTGACTCAGGATGTTCAACGTTCCTTATTTCAGACAGTCAGTTTCATATTTGGGATAATGCATATGAATAAATAATTTTTTCTTACCTTAAAAATTTGACTTTTCCCTGTGGGCTGTTAGGCTCGTGGGGGCTGAAAATGCTTCATTTTATTGCGTCATTCTTGACGCTGACTTTTTTGGCGCAAATTTTTTTTCTGTTTCCGGCGTCATACGTGTCGCCGGAAGTTGCGTCATTTTTGACGTTTTTTTTGCGCCAAAGGTGTCGGCGTTCCGGATGTGGCGTCATTTTGGCGCCAAAAGCATTTAGGCGCCAAATAATGTGGGCGTCTTTTTTGGTGCTAAAAAAATATGGGCGTCACTATTGTCTCCACATTATTTAAGTCTCATTATTTTGTGCTTCTGGTTGCTAGAAGCTTGTTCACTGGCATTTTTTTCCCATTCCTGAAACTGTCATTTAAGGAATTTGATCAATTTTGCTTGATATGTTGTTTTTTCTATTACATATTGCAAGATGTCCCACGTTGAAGCTGAGTCAGAAGATACTTCTGGAAAATCCCTGCCTGGTGCTGGAGCTACCAAAGCTAAGTGTATCTTCTGTAAACTTTTGGTATCTGTTCCTCCAGCTGTTGTTTGTACTGTTTGTCATGACAAACTTGCTAATGCAGATAATATTTCCTTTAGTACTGTTACATTACCTGTTGCTGTTCCGTCAACATCTAATATTCAGAGTGTTCCTGATAACATAAGAGATTTTGTTTCTAAATCCATTAAGAAGGCTATGTCTGTTATTCCTCCGTAAAAAGTCTTTTAAAACTTCTCATTTTTCAGATGAATTTTTAAATGAACATCATCATTCTGATACTGATATTGGTTCTTCTGATTCAGAGGATTCTGTCTCAGAGGTTGATGCTGATAAATCTTCATATTTATTTAAAATGGAATTTATTCGTTCTTTACTTAAAGAAGTCCTAATTGCATTAGAAATTGAGGATTCTAGTCCTCTTGATACTAAATCTAAACGTTTAGATAAGGTTTTTAAATCTCCTGTAGTTATTCCAGAAGTTTTTCCTGTCCCTGGTGCTATTTCTGAAGTAATTTCCAGGGAATGGAATAAATTTGGGTAATTCTTTTACTCCTTCTAAACGTTTTAAGCAATTATATCCTGTGCCATCTGACAGATTAGAATTTTGGGACAAAATCCCTAAGGTTGATGGGGCTGTCTCTACTCTTGCTAAGCGTACTACTATTCCTACGGCAGATGGTACTTCCTTTAAGGATCCTTTAGATAGGAAAATTTAATCCTTTCTAAGAAAAGCTTACTTGTGTTCAGGTTATCTTCTTAGACCTGCTATATCTTTAGCGGATGTTGCTGCAGCTTCAACTTTTTGGTTAGAAGCTTTAGCGCAACAAGTAACAGATCATAATTCTCATAGCATTATTATTCTTCTACAACATGCTAATAATTTTATTTGTGATGCCATCTTTGATATCATTAGAGTTGATGTCGGGTATATGTCTCTAGCTATTTTAGCTAGAAGAGCTTTATGGCTTAAAACTTGGAATGCTGATATGTCTTCTAAGTCTACTCTGCTTTCCCTTTCTTTCCAGGGTAATAAATTATTTGGTTCTCAGTTGGATTCTATTATCTCAACTGTTACTGGAGGGAAAGGAACTTTTTTACCACAGGATAAAAAATCTAAAGGTAAATTTAGGTCTAATAATCGTTTTCGTTCCTTTCGTCACAACAAGGAACAAAAGCCTGATCCTTCATCCTCAGGAGCGGTATCAGTTTGGAAACCATCTCCAGTCTGGAATAAATCCAAGCCTTTTAGAAAACCAAAGCCAGCTCCCAAGTCCACATGAAGGTGCGGCCCTCATTCCAGCTCAGCTGGTAGGGGGCAGATTACGTTTTTTCAAAGAAATTTGGTTCAATTCCGTTCACAATCTCTGGATTCAGAACATTGTTTCAAAAGGGTACAGAATTGGCTTCAAGATAAGGCCTCCTGCAAAGAGATTTTTTCTTTCCCCGTGTCCCAGTAAACCTAGCGAAGGCTCAAGCATTTCTGAAATGTGTTTCAGATCTAGAGTTGGCTGGAGTAATTATACCAGTTCCAGTTCTGGAACAGGGGCTGGGGTTTTATTCAAATCTCTTCATTGTACCAAAGAAGGAGAATTCCTTCAGACCAGTTCTGGATCTAAAAATATTGAATCGTTATGTGAGGATACCAACATTCAAAATGGTAACTGTAAGGACTTTCCTGCCTTTTGTTCAGCAAGAGCATTATATGTCCACAATAGATTTACAGGATGCATATCTGCATATTCCGATTCATCCAGATCACTATCAGTTTCTGAGATTCTCTTTCCTAGACAAGCATTACCAGTTTGTGGCTCTACCGTTTGGCCTAGCTACAGCTCCAATAATTTTTTCAAAGGTTCTCGGTGCCCTTCTGTCTGTAATCAGAGAACAGGGTATTGTGGTATTTCCTTATTTTGACGATATCTTGGTACTTGCTCAGTCTTCACATTTAGCAGAATATCATACGAATCGACTTGTGTTGTTTCTTCAAGATCATGGTTGGAGGATCAATTTACCAAAAAGTTCATTGATTCCTCAGACAAGGGTAACCTTTTTAGGTTTTCAGATAGATTCAGTGTCCATGACTCTGTCTTTGACAGACAAGAGACGTCTAAAGTTGATATCAGCTTGTCGAAACCTTCAGTCACAATCATTCCCTTCGGTAGCTTTATGCATGGAAATTCTAGGTCTTATGACTGCAGCATCGGACGCGATCCCCTTTGCTCGTTTTCACATGTGACCTCTTCAGCTCTCTATGCTGAACCAGTGGTGCAGGGATTACACAAAGATATCTCAATTAATATCTTTAACACCGATTGTACGACACTCTCTGATGTGGTGGACAGATCACCATTGTTTAGTTCAGGGGGCTTCTTTTGTTCTTCCGACCTGGACTGTAATTTCAACAGATGCAAGTCTGACAGGTTGGGGAGCTGTTTGGGGGTCTCTGACAGCACAAGGGGTTTGGGAATCTCAGGAGGTGAGATTACCGATCAATATTTTGGAACGTGCAATTTTCAGAGCTCTTCAGTCATGGCCTCTTCTAAAGAGAGAATCGTTCATTTGTTTTCAGACAGACAATGTCACAACTGTGGCATACATCAATCATCAAGGAGGGACTCACAGTCCTCTGGCTATGAAGGAAGTATCTCGAATTCTGGTATGGGCGGAATCCAGCTCCTGTCTAGTTTCTGCGGTTCATATCCCAGGTATAGACAATTGGGAAGCGGATTATCTCAGCCGCCAAATGTTACATCCGGGCGAATGGTCTCTTCACCCAGAGGTATTTCTTCAGATTGTTCAAATGTGGGGACTTCCAGAAATAGATCTGATGGCCTCTCATCTAAACAAGAAACTTCCCAGGTATCTGTCCAGATCCAGGGATCCTCAAGCAGAAGCAGTGGATGCATTGTCACTTCCTTGGAAGTATCATCCTGCCTATATCTTTCCGCCTCTAGTTCTTCTTCCAAGAGTAATCTCCAAGATTCTGAAGGAATGCTCGTTTGTTCTGCTGGTAGCTCCAGCATGGCCTCACAGGTTTTGGTATGCAGATCTTGTCCGGATGGCCTCTTGCCAACCGTGGACTCTTCCGTTAAGACCAGACCTTTTGTCGCAAGGTCCTTTTTTCCATCAGGATCTCAAATCCTTAAATTTAAAGGTATGGAGATTGAACGCTTGATTCTTAGTCAAAGAGGTTTCTCTGACTCTGTGATTAATACTATGTTACAGGCTCGTAAATCTGTATCTAGGGAGATATATTATAGAGTCTGGAAGACTTATATTTCTTGGTGTCTTTCTCATCATTTTTCCTGGCATTCTTTTAGAATTCCGAGAATTTTACAATTTCTTCAGGATGGTTTGGATAAAGGTTTGTCTGCAAGTTCCTTGAAAGGACAAATCTCTGCTCTTTCTGTTCTTTTTCACAGAAAGATTGCTAATCTTCCTGATATTCATTGTTTTGTACAAGCTTTGGTTCGTATAAAACCTGTCATTAAGTCAATTTCTCCTCCTTGTTTGAATTTGGTTCTGGGGGCTCTTCAAGCTCCTCCGTTTGAACCTATGCATTCGTTGGACATCAAATTACTTTCTTGGAAAGTTTTGTTCCTTTTGGCTATCTCTTCTGCCAGACGAGTTTCTGAATTATCTGCTCTTTCTTGTGAGTCTCCTTTTCTGATTTTTCATCAGGATAAGGCGGTGTTGCGAACTTCTTTTAAATTTTTACCTAAGGTTGTGAATTCTAACAACATTAGTAGAGAAATTGTGGTTCCTTCATTGTGTCCTAATCCTAAGAATTCTAAGGAGAGATCATTGCATTCTTTGGATGTTGTTAGAGCTTTGAAATATTATGTTGAAGCTACTAAGAATTTCCGAAAGACTTCTAGTCTATTTGTTATCTTTTCCGGTTCTAGGAAAGGTCAGAAGGCCTCTGCCATTTCTTTGGCATCTTGGTTGAAATCTTTAATTCATCATGCTTATGTTGAGTCGGGTAAAACTCCGCCTCAAAGGATTACAGCTCATTCTACTAGGTCAGTTTCTACTTCCTGGGCGTTTAGGAATGAAGCTTCGGTTGATCAGATTTGCAAAGCAGCAACTTGGTCTTCTTTGCATACTTTTACTAAATTCTACCATTTTGATGTGTTTTCTTCTTCTGAAGCTGTTTTTGGTAGAAAAGTACTTCAGGCAGCTGTTTCAGTTTGAATCTTCTGCTTATAATTTAAACTTTATTTTGGGTGTGGATTATTTTTCAGCGGAATTGGCTGTCTTTATTTTATCCCTCCCTCTCTAGTGACTCTTGCGTGGAAAGATCCACATCTTGGGTAGTCATTATCCCATACGTCACTAGCTCATGGACTCTTGCTAATTACATGAAAGAAAACATAATTTATGTAAGAACTTACCTGATAAATTCATTTCTTTCATATTAGCAAGAGTCCATGAGGCCCACCCTTTTTTGTGGTGGTTATGATTTTTTTTGTATAAAGCACAATTATTCCAATTCCTTATTTTTTATGCTTTCGCACTTTTTTCTTATCACCCCACTTCTTGGCTATTCGTTAAACTGATTTGTGGGTGTGGTGAGGGGTGTATTTATAGGCATTTTGAGGTTTGGGAAACTTTGCCCCTCCTGGTAGGAATGTATATCCCATACGTCACTAGCTCATGGACTCTTGCTAATATGAAAGAAATGAATTTATCAGGTAAGTTCTTACATAAATTATGTTTTCCATCTAAAGGGGAGGAGAGTCCATGGCTTCATTCATTACTGTTGGGAACTAAGAACATGGCCACCAGGAAGAGGCAAAGACACCCCAGCCAAAGGCTTAAATACCTCCCCCACTCCCCCCATTCCCCAGTCATTCTTTGCCTTTCGTCACAGGAGGATGGCAGAGAAGTGCCGAAGATCGGAGTAGTCTCTTATGGAGGGTAGTACTCTTTGCATTGGGACTGGAGTTTTAAGTAGTCCTGTCAGCTTCTCAGTGAGAGCCTGGGTGAAAGTTAGAGTCCAGAGATGCAGGGAGAGTCTTTCTGCAAAACCATCCCAACTCATATTAACAGCTCTACAAGCAATCAGCGTTGACGAGTTTCGCTGCCTGCTTTCTGCACTCAAGTCCATGTCGGGAGCGAGACTACTAACCTGTCACACTTGAAGGGCTGTGTTCTTGTTCCTCAGCGTAGATTCTGGTAAGATCGTTTCAAGCCACCAAGATCTGAGGGCCTGTTATGGAACTTTCTTTGGGCAGGAGGTACATGGGCTTAAGGATACCCAGAGACTGCATGGAAATGGACACCCCATGTACTTTCATAACTCTGTCTTATGGCTATGTCACCCTGTATGCATAAATACAGGATGGGTACAGGGTGTGAGTGCCCTTTGTGGGAGCAATTGTGACTCTATTAAGTCCTTTATGCCCACTTGGTTTATAGTTAATAAGAGCTGTTTTTATATTTTGTAATAAGAAGTATTTTATTTACGTTTCTGATCTGATTGTGTTTCAGGAGTCTGGTTAAACTGATTGTGTTCCTGTGTGATTATGTTAACTAGACTGCCCAAAATCAGATTGTCTGAGCATGCTTTCCTCCCCAGTTAATTAACTTGATATGTTAATCTGTTTTACCTGTGAATAGACAATTGTTAGAGGTTTGATGTATTGTTCATATGTTTGCTTTACTGTTTAACCAATGCCCTCTGTAACCTGAAGCTCTCTGACTCTGGAATTCCAGGGTGTATAAATGTGTGCTGCTTTTAAATAAAGTGTTCATTTTTGTTGTTGCCTCAATTCTGTTCACCTGTATAACTTTAGACTGTGGTCAAAGGGAGATACCAGGAGCTATTGCTCTGGATAAAGGGATGTCCAGGACAAGGGAAGTGTTCTGACGGAGGTACTCATTCAGGGTACCAGGTGGTCCATCAAAATAATGATATGGAAGACAGGGTCACAGTGTAAGTTCTTTCATCTTTAAAGAATCAAGGGTTAATATTCCTGGAAAGGGGATTATTGAACAGGGGGGGTTTATACATGATATTTTTTGTGTCATTGCTGCGTTATGTGCGAGATGAGGCTCTGGCAATGTGTGGAACTTTCAGATTACTTACGGGAGTATTGCTCGGCCCTTTTTTGGCTCGTTTTTCTCCTTAGTGCAGGGGCGGTCCTGCTAGGCATTCCATGTGACAGGGTGTGGCTATCTCTCTTCCTCTGTTGATCAGCGGTGCAAGAGATGAAACAGTTTCTTTAGTCTGGGTCATAGGAGGTGGTAAATGCCCCGGCCAGTGGAGGTTATAAAGGTGCCTATTTATTAAGTTAATCTAGTCCGTAATAAAAGCGCAAGCTATGGAGGACTCTGACGCATTTAGAGCTGCAACAACTAATCGTCATAATCGATAATAATCGATTATGAAAATAGTTGTCAGCGAATCTCATAATCGATTAATCGGTTTGCGATTAGTTGGTCTGTGCACAACACCAGCTACTTCACTCCAATGAACTCCTGCACATGGTATTGTGTTTTATGGCTATATCCTTAGCCTAAAGGACGTCTATAGACGTCTACTTTTCACTTTTTCAGGACAGTATAAGTTTACAACTACCCCTGGCTTATGTGCAACCCAGATATAATAGTCATCATTTAGATTGTTTATATTAAATCTGATGATTTTGAACTATGCTTTTCATTATATAGTGCTGAGCTTGTTATTTACAGCTAGCCCCTAGATTGATAGGAGATATTTAAATTGATGTGCACTATTATCTGTTTGCACAATTATTAGCGTATTGCATGCTATTGCTGATTATATGTACTGTATAAATAAATATGTAAGGCTTTGTCCTGTTATTGATATACAGTCCTTAGCGCTTTTTGATTTTGTTTTTATTGTTTTTTTTTATATTTTTAATAAATTGTGATAATATGTACCAGATTCAACCTTTCTAAGTATATATGTTATTTTTAGAGCGGACTAGATATTTCCCCTAACCTTATAGTTGGTTATTTACCATTGCATATAGATATTCAAGATATTTTTATGTTAGAATGAAGTCAAGGGTTACTTTATTGAAAGGCCCCTTGCCAAGGTAGAATACACTTAGCATTGGTGAAGAGCTAACAAAGATAAATATCCAACTTTGGTGAAATTGGCAAAACCCTACTTATACACCTCAACAGCCTTTTCTCTGCTGTAGGAAATATAGCTGCAAACAGAGAACCAGCCTTAGTCAGAAGCATATGGACATGTTGAGATGTTTGCTTTTCAATGCAAAGTTTCTGAAAGAGTGAATAACAGAATGTTATTAACAGTCATAGTCTAACTTTTTCTAGTTCTACCTCTTTTCAAACAGTTTGTGGTTTTGTTTTGTTTAATTATAAAACTGTGCTCTGCTGCATAAAAATTGAAGAAACAGTTGTGTTAATGTAAAGTTTTAGTCTGAAGTTTATATTTGTAACACTCATTATGTGGATTTTATTTAAAACATAGAAAACTATTATTGATTCTCTTTTTATCCGATTAGTCGATTAATCGAAAAAATAATCGGCCAAATAATCGTTAGTTGCAGCCCTAGACGCGTTAGAGGGTTCTCTCTCTTTAACAAGGTCTCATTCCTGTGTTTATGAGGAGGTTCTGGTAGAACAGCCTGCTCAACTATGTTCCACATGCCTTGATAAAGTTACAATATCTAAAAGTAAACGTATGTTTAGTACTACTGAGCCATCCACCTCTGAGGGTTCCCCGTCCCATGAGGTGCGTTCCCTGCCTTCATCTCCAATTGCACATGCAGTGCCCCAGGGTCCTACCATTACTCCTGCGGGAGATATTTTGTTAGCCGTCAGATTTTGCGGATCAACTGCAAGCGGTGGTATCGAAAGTGATCCATGCCTTACCACGTTCTGCTAAGTGCAAGCATAGGGTGTATTATGGAGGGCCCGGCCCTGGGGGTTGTCTACACCTATGGAAATATCAGAGGCGATATACGATGACGAGGGCCCACGCCAACTCTTCGGAGGAAAGCCCCTTCTGGGTCGGAGTCTGAGTCATCTAAACCTCCTGCTGCGGAGGAGCCTGACTTTAGGTTTAGGATAGAGAATTTGCGCTTTTTGCTGAAGCAAGTGCTTGCTACTCTGGAGGTTCCGGAACCGAAGCTTCCGGAGGAACCTGCTAATCCTAAGCTTGATAAGGTATATGAGGACAGGGTGGTGCCTCATGCCTTCCTGGGTTCCTGTTAAGATGGCTAATATTATTAAGAATGAATGGAAGTGATTAGGTTCTTCCTTTCCCCCTTTTTCTGCCTTTAAGAAACTGTTCCCCGTTCCGGACTCTCAGCTTGAGCAGTGGGGTACTGTCCCTAAGGTGGATGGTGCTATCTCAACGATTGCGAAGCGGACAACTATTCCCTCAAGGATAGTTCGTCGTTTTAAAGAGCCCATGGATAAAAAGTTGGAAAACATGTTAAAGAACATGTTTCAACACACTGGGTTTGTTTTTCAGCCGGCAACGGCCATAGCCGCGTTTTTCCAGAGCTGTGGCATATTTGTGTGAATCCCTGTGTGAAATGATCAAGGGAGAGACTTCCATCGACAAGATACAGGATAAGATTACTGTAAGGCGCTGAAGGTCACCAATTCTTTCATCTGTTATACCAATATGCAAATTATTCGCCTGAACGCAAAGGTGTCAGGTTTTTCCGGGTTTTTTTTAGCTCACAGGGCTCTGTGGTTAAAGTCTTGGTCTGCGGACATGACCTCTATGTCAAGGCTGTTGTCCCTGCCTTTTCAAGGAAAGATTCTGTTCGGTCCAGGATTCGATTCGATCATATCCACGGTTACGGGGAGGCAAGGGAGCTTTCCTACCCCAGTATAAGAAGGCTAAGCCTAAAGGATCTACTTTTTTTGTCCCTTTTGTGCGCACAAGGCCCAGCACCAGCAGCCTACTGTGAAAGCGGGACCAGTCCAAGGGAACTTGGAAGCCGACTTATTCTTGAAACATGTCTAAGCAGAGCAAGAAGCCCGCTAAGACAAAATTGGCATGAAGGGGTGGCCCCCCGCCGCTCTCTGGACCAAGTAGGGGGCAGATTATCTCTCTTATTAGAAGCCTGGTTGCAGGACATTCAGGACCCTTGGGTTCTGGAAGTTGTTGCCCAGGGTTACAGGATAGGGTTTTTAGATTTCATCCGTCCAGAGGCAGTGTCCTCCTGTTAAACCTGTCTTCAAGACCAGAAAATAGAGAAGCCTTTCTAGAGTGTGAAGGATCTCTCCTTTCTCGGTGTTATCGTACCAGTACCCCAAGCAGCAAGGGGTCTCGGGAACTATTCAAATCTTTTTGTGGTTTTCAAAGAAGGAGGGCACGTTCTGCCCGATTCTGGACCTCAAGTTTCTGAGTGTTCCATCGTTCAAAATGGAAACGATCAGAGCTATACTGCCCCTAGTTCAAGAGGGACAGTTCATGACAACTATAGACTTGAAGGACGCTTAACTTCATGTGCCAATTCACAGGGGCCACTTCAAGTTCCTAAAATTTGCGTTTCTGGACCAACACTTTTGGTTTCTGTGGCCCTCCCCTTTGGTCTGGCGATGGCCCAGAGAGTCTTCACGAAGGTTCTGGGGCGCTACTTGCAGTGGCCAGATCCAGAGGCATTGCTGTGGCAACCCTATCTGGACGACATCCTAATCCAGATGCCGTCGCTCAGTCTCGCAGAGGACCATTCGAAGGCTCTTCTTCTTTTGCTCCAGTCTCACGGTTGGAAGATCAACTCCGGAAAGAGTTCCCTGGTTCCCAGCAACAGGGTGGAGTTCCTGGGCACGATAATAGACTCTGTCCATGAAAATATTTCTCACAGACCATCGACGCCGAAAGATTGTGTCCTCTTGTCTTGCCCTTCAGTCCTCCTTAAGCCCCTCGGTAGCTCAGTGTATGGAGGTGATCGGACTCATGGTTTCCAGCATAGACGTCATTCCATTCGCCTGGTTCCATCTCGGACCTCTTCAATTGTGCATGTTGAGACAGTGAAACGGCGATCATTCAGATCTATCACAGCAGATATCCATGGATGCTCGGACTCGGATCTCCCTCTCTTGGTGGATCCGTCCGGAGCAACTGTCCTTGGGGACATCCTTCTTGAGACCGTCCTGGGACATTGTGACCACAGACGCGAGTCTGGCTGGTTGGGGAGCTGTTTGGGGTGACAGGATAGCACAAGGAAAATGGTCCCGGGAGGAGTCTCTCCTTCTGATAAATATTCTGGAGCACTGAGCAATCTACAATGCTCTGAAGGCATGGCCTCCTCTGGGGTCGTTAAGATTCCAGACCGATAATATTACCTCTGTGGCTTACATCAACCATCAGGGGAGTACGCGGAGCTACCTAGCAATGAGGGAGGTGTCTCAGATTTTGGAGTGGACGGAGTTCCACAGCTGCTCGCTTGCAGCGATCCACATTCCAGGTGTGGACAACTAGGTAGCAGACTTTCTCAGCAGGCAATCCTTCCCTCCGAGGGAATGGTCTCTTCACGCCCGAAGTATTTGCAGAGATTTGTCTCATATGGGGAACGCCGGAGATAGATCCCATGGCGTCCAGACTCAATTGCAAGCTACCCCAATACGGGTCGAGGTTCAGGGATCCCCAGGCAGTGCTGACAGATGCTTTAGCAGTGCTTTGGGGGTTCAGCCTAGCTTACATTTTTCCACCGTTACCTTTTCTACCTCTTGTAGTGGCACGCATCAAACAGGAGCGAGCTTCGGCCATTCTGATTGCTCCATCTTGGCCACGGAGGACGTGGTTTGCGGATCTGTTGGGATGTCATCCTCTCCGCTGTGGAGGTTACCCTGTCGCAGGGATCTGCTGGAACAAGGTCCTTATTCAACATCAAAATCTTGATTCTCTGAGGCTGACTGCGAGGAGTTTGAACGCCTAGTCTTGGCCAAGAGAGACTTTTCTGAAAGTGTGATTGATACTCTAATTCAAGCAAGAAAGCCAGTAACTCGTCGCATCTACCTTAAGGTGTGTGGAGGACTTGTCCTGGTGTGAGAAGCATGGATATCCTTGGCATAAGGTATCAAGGATTCTGTCCTTTCTCCAAGACGGTTTGGAGAAGGGTCTTGCCGCCAATTCCTTAAAGGGACAGATTTTGGCAAAATCGCTGAGCTCTTTGACATTACAATCTTTTGTTCAGGCTCTGTCTAGAATCAGGCTGTCTTTAGATAGTCTGCTCCCCCATGGAGCTTAACTGGTCCTTAAGGTATTGCAGAAGGTTACATTTGAGACTATGCATTCCATTGACATTAATATTCTGTCCCTGGAAGGTTCTCTTCCTGTTAGACATTGCATCGGCACGCAGAGTGTCTTATGTGGTTTTTCATGGGATAAGGCTTTGCTTCGCACTGGTTTGGTTTTTTTTTCCCCAAGGTGGTGTCTAACCGTAACATCAATCAGGAAATAGTGGTTTCTTCTTTTGTGTCCTAACCCTTCTTCTTCTAAGCAGAGGTTACTTCATAACCTGGATGTGGTTCGTGCCTTTTAAAGTTCATCTCTCTTTTTGTGGTGTATTCAGGAAAGCGCAAGGGGCAGAAAGCCTTTTCTACTACTTTGTCCTTTTTGTTTGAGGAGCTTGATTCGCTTGGCCTATGAGACAGCGGGACATAAGCCTCCTCAGAGGATCACGGCTCATTCAACTAGAGCTGTGGCTTCGTCTTAGACCTTCAAGAATGAGGCCTCTATGTAGCATATTTTTAAGGCGGCTACCTGGTCCTCCTTACACACTTACAAAGTTTTACAAATTTGACGCTTCTGCGGAAGCTGTTTTTTGGGAGAGGTTTTGCAGGCTGTGGTGCCCTCAGACTAGGGTCTGCCTTTTACTCTCCCGGTTTCAGTCAGTGTCCTCTAGAGCTTTGGTATATGTTTTCCCAACAGTAATGAATGAAGCCGTGGACTCTCCTCCCCACGATGGAAATTAAATTATCAGGTAAACATAATTTATGTTTTTAATCCCTTCCCGCCATTAGGACGATCCATGACGTCCTAACTGTGCTGGGCTGTAACACCATTAGAATGGCATGGAATGTCCTAGTCGTCTGGCTGTACTGAAGCCATAATGGCGTCCTAACTGGGATCGCGGGCTGGAGGGCGTGCCTAGCATCATAAGAACTCCCCCTGACCCAATCCCATAATTGAAATTACGCGATCGCATGAACGCGTGATTTTAATTTTTACTTATTTTTTTTACTTCGAAACTTTGTCAGTACCGTGAGGAAGGGGTTAAACAAGTGGTTTGTAAAACATTGCTCTACACTTTTGCCATATAAGATTTAAGAGACTTGCATACTTCTGAGCCTACCTGAGTATGCTATTATGGAAAAGAGAGAACTTTGCATTTTTATTTCAATTATACACTTTTATCAAAATTATCTTTCTTGGCCTTTTTTTTTATCAATTTGCTTTTTGACTTATATATCCCTTTTTAAAAAAAAATATATTCAATTAGCAGTTTTAGTTGTTTTACGCTATCCTATAATAAATCTAAATTTTATAATATGTGACCCCTGGCGTCCCTCATTTACATTACACACATTTGTATGTACACAGCTGCACAACATCCGAAAAAACAACCTGCCCGGCCCGCGGTCTTTGTCTTCCTCTCCACCCCCACGTGCTCCTCCCCGACAATCCCTCCATGCTCAGTTTGAGGATGCTCTTCACAAGGAAGCCAAAGGTAGCACTGGAAAAATCAGGCGAGAAGTACAGAGAGAGATGGATTTGCAGAGAGCAAAGTCACAAGTAAGTGCTGGAAAAAACACAATGCAAAAAGGTCTGCAAATTCTTCAGTTCAATTCAGTATTAAGTGACATAAGTTTTATACAGCTGTAAACTTTACAGAGCCTTTTATATTTAAAGTGGCAATGGAAGAGGCCTCTTATAGTATTTGTCTTTGTTATTATCGTTTTAAAAAAGCATCAACCTATTACGAAGCATAATGACAATGATATAGAAAAGGGAATATAAAACAAACCTATGCACCGGGCAAGTGGTGAAGTATAGTAAATGACGACCCCCTTGACATCGAGTGGCAACTCTAGTGTAAACCATGCACTGTCCTCTCTGTGTGCTCCAAAACTAGCATCTCTTCAGCAGTTAATATTGATTAGTGTGAAATAATGTAATCTGTTAACCCTTTCACATATCTTCAGATTATTAATCCATAGGAGTCTATAATATATTATATATATATATATATATAAACATAGAAACATAGAAACATAGATATTGACGGCAGATAAGAGCCATAGGCCCAGCAAGTCTGCCCCACCTTACCTAACAGTATAAACTTATCTAGTTCGTAGGATAGCCCTATGCTTGTCCCATGCATTTTTAAAGTCCCCCACAGTGTTTGTTGCTACTACCTCTTGAGGAAGTTTATTCCATAAATCAATCACTCTTTCTGTAAAGAAGTGCTTCCTCAAATTACTCCTGAATCTACTACCCTTTAGCTTGAGCTCATGACCCCTTGTTCTTGAATTTTCCATTTTATGTAAAATACCCACAGCCTCAGTTTTACTAAACCCTTTATGTACTTGAAAGTTGCTATCATATCACCTCTTTCCCTTCTCTTCCTCTAAGCTATACATATTTAGGTCATTGAGCCTATCCTGGTAAGTTTTTATTTTTTAGACCATGTACCATTTTGGTAGCCCTCCTTTGCACAGATTCAAGTTTGTTAATATCCTTCTGAAGATATGGCCTCCAGAACTGCACACAATACTCAAGATGAGGCCTAACTAATGTATATATATTTACTGTCCCCCATGTTTGCTTCATACAGGTTTTGTCTAAGGCTTATGAAGATGAGTTGAAAGACTTTGAAGAAAAAGAGAAGCTCAAGTTGTCAAAAATGAAAGCACAGTTGAAGAAGACTGTAAGTTGGAACCTAGTCTTGCCAACATTTATCATTTTTAATTTGTATTTATATTATCCTTTCAGTGCATTTAGCAGCAACTGTCATACATTTTGTAATAATGCAGAAGAAATGACAAAAACTGTTCAGGAATGACTGTGATACATAACTATACTAAAAAAAATATTTATTGATATGAATAAGGTTGGATTCTGTAACAGACGTTTACAAAAATCTTGGTAAGCGGTACAATACAATTTATATAACTAGATACAAATCTTCATAAAATATGATGTTGCAATATTAGGTAGTTTCTAGAAGTGCAACAAAAGATTCTGCTACAGTTCTGGGGTGTTGTGTCCTATCCAAACACATCAGATATTAGTTCATACATTACCTCCCAGCACATAATAAACACTATTTATATATAGCACCATTTGGGTTTCTACTTTCTTCCACCTCAAACAGGTTATCAGATACATTGCAGCTGGTGTAGTATTCGCTCATATGTTTGTCATGCCCCTTAAGAATTAGTATTTTGCAGCATTTCTGCCATTGGAAAATGTTATTTCTCATTTTTTTTTGTTTTGCTTCCAAGAACAGTCTACTCTAAAATTGTTCTTGTTTGAAAAGATATATAATCCCTTTTTTCTTTCCTATGGCATGGAGAGTCCATGACATCATTCCAATTATTAGTGGGATATTCAACTCCTGGCCAGCAGTAGGAGCACAGAGCACCCCAGCAAAGCTGTTAAGTGTAACTGCCTTACCCATAACCCCCAGTCATTCTCTTAGCTTCTGTCAATGGAGGCTTTGCGAATACGGTGTCTGAAGATATTTAATCCTTTTATGGGTACTTTTCCGTGCAAGCAAGGATTGGGGTCTAGCTGTGTCCACGTCAATCTCTTTAGTAAGAAGTAGTGGTGGCTTTTAGCAGTTAGAAGGCAGCGAGGTGGTCTTTGCTTTACTTTTAACACTTTTGCTACCCCTTTGCAGAAAGCCAGGGTTGGTTACTCTGTTGTTTCTTTTACTACTGGTCACAGCTTAGTAGCTGTTATCTGCCCTGCAGCTGGATCCACAGGTAAGTGCTTTTGCCTTCTAGGTACTGAAGGACAGCATTTTTGAGGTTAACCCTCAAGTGGATATATTTGGGACTCGGTTTATCCTTCTATGGTTAAGGGTACTTTCAAGGGCAACTTTATTGGCAACAGGGTCAATATGTTTTAAGGCAGACTACAGGCACTTTATAAATGAGAAGAGAGACTTAAGGGTTAATGCAGCTTACTTGCTTCCCCCCTTAATTTACTTGGCAGGGGGTCTTTTTTATTTATATTTGTCCAAAATCAGCTTTATCTTAACGTTTATAATGAAGGGTACTTTATTAGGCCGTTTTTCACTTTCGCACACTTACTTATCTCTGGCGCAGTTCTTTTTGTGGCCGATCACTTGACCTCTGCATTTCCACTGTATCGGAGCGGCGTGAGTTTAAAAGTGCTGACTTTACTGTTTTTTGCTGATCGACTTTTTCTCTTGTTGGATAGGATCTCTGCTGACGACTATCGCTCCTCTTATTAGTGGGATCTTACTCTGTTTACGGTAGGAGCCTCAGGGCAGACGCTTTTGCCTGAGGTTGCACTTAGAGGTTTTTAAATAAATATTTTGGGCTCAAATTAATAAGTATTTTGCTCATATATATTTTTTTTTTCCTCATTTGAATAGGATAGTAGCTATGGACTCAGAACAGGATCAGTCTATCTCTATGGATAAATGTTTATTATGTTTAGAGGCTGAAATTGTTTTACCTGTGCAATTTTGTTCCTCATGTTTAGCTAAGACAAATTACTCCCCTTTTTAACTGGCCAATACCTTTATCTGTGATGCCAACATGCAGGTAATTAGGAACTGTCTAGCTTCACTGTTCTAGCTCACAGGGCTCTGTGGTTAAAATCTTGGTCGGTTGATGTATCTTTTTGGCTTTACCTTCTAAAGGCAAAATGCTATTTGGACCTGATCATTTCAGAGATTACGGGTGAAAAGGAATCTTTCCTACGTCAGGACAAGAAGAATAGACCTAAGGGTCGACAGACTTCTAATTTTCGTTCCTTTCACAACTTTGAGGGACAGAAAACATCCTTCTCTTCTTCCAAACCAGTCCAATTCAGGTCCTCTTGGAAATCCAGCCAGCCTTGGAATAAGGAAAGCAAAACAAGAAGCCTTCCACTGATTCTAAATCGGCATGAAGGGTCCACCCCCAATCCGATTTTGGATCAGGTGGGGGGCAGGCTTTCTCTTTTTCGTCAGGCTTGGGTACGCAATGTCCCAGATCCGTGGGCTGTGGACATAGTATCCCAGGGTTACAAGATAGTATTCAAGTCTTGCCCTCCAAGGGGCAGATTTCTCCTGTCAAGACTATCCTCAAACCAGGTAAAGAGGGAGGCCTTCTTAAATTGCGTAAAATACCTATCATCCTTGGAAGTTATTGTACCTGTCCCTAGAGGAACAAGGTCTAGGATTATGTTCAAATCTGTGGTTCCCAAGAAGGAGGGAACTTTCCATCCTATCCTAGATCTAAAGTGTCTCAACAAATTCCTCAGGGTTCCTTCCTTCAAGATGGAAACTATTCGTTCCATTCTTCCATTGGTTCAGGAAGGTCAGTTCATGACGACAATATACCTGAAGGACGCATATTTACATGTTCCCATTCACAGGGAACATTACCGGTTTCTAAGATTTGCCTTTCTGGACAAGCATTTCCAGTTTATTGCCCTTCCGTTTGGTCTTGCCACAGCTCCCGTAATATTAACAAAGGCTCTGGGAGCCCTATTGGTAGTGTTCAGATCCCAGGGAATTGCTGTGGCGCCTTATCTAGGACGACATCTTAGTTCAGAGCGTCCTCTTTTCAACTAGCGAAATCTCATACAGAGATGTCTTTTCTACATTCTCACAGGTGGAAAGTGAATGTGGAAACGAGTTCTCTAGTTTTAACTACACAAGTGTGTTTCCTAGGGACGATCATAGATTCCCTGTCCATGAAGATGTTCCTGATGGACGTCAGAAAATCTAAGCTTCTTGTCTTTCTCTCCAGACTGCCCTTTGCCCAACAGTGGCTCAATACATGGAGGTTTATTGGTCGGATGGTGGCTTCCATGGACATAATTCCTTTTGCTTGTTCAATCTGCGTCCGCTTCAACTTTGCATGCTCAGTCAATGGAATGGAGACCATTCAGATTTATCGCAAAGGGATAAATCTGGACCCCTTAAAGTGAAGGTCAATTTGGATGAATTAGTTTCCTGGTTTTTAATAAACCTATTAAAAACAAGGGCACTTTAATTCATCAAAATTGAAATTTCACTTCTTTTCTTCAAAAACTTACCTTTTTAATCCTGAATGTCGCTCCAGCGATTCCCCTCGGGCCGTTGGAAGCCTTCTTACATCAGACCTGCGAAGAGGGCTTGCGACGGGCAGAGGAAGCGGGCAGAGGAAGAAAAATAGGTTTATTAAAAACCGAGAACTAATTCATCCAAATTGACCTTCACTTTAACAAGAGATCTGGAAAAAACATGGGGAGACAAAAAAGAGGCGCATGTGTGTACCAGTAGAGAGATCCAATAAAGTTGAAGAAATCACACCAGGGTACTCGCATTCATCCAGAGCACTCATACAGTGCTATCAGGCACGCACTGAGCAATTGCAGCAGCCCAGCTTGCTGTGATCCTATATGGCAGCAGGAACAAGACCAGTCCAAAAGGATTCCAGGGAAGCTGGATCAGCACAGGCAACACCAAACACTGGGTGAAAAGTTCCAGGGATAAGCTCAATAACAGAGCACCGGCTTATCAGAACAAAAAGTTCAGTCCCAATGGCGATGGGATGAAGGTGGTGTATAATAAAAGAATCCAGTGGTGGTTTCAAATATAAAATATAAAAGGTTTATTAAAAAAATAATAATAAAAGCAAGAACCAACAGGTAGGGAAAATGCTTGTCCTTCATCCATTGATACAAGGAGGACAAGCATTTGCCCTACCTGTTGGTTCTTGCTTTTATTATTTTTTTTTTAATAAACCTTTTATATTTTATATTTGGAACCACCACTGGATTCTTTTATTATACACCACCTTCATCCCATCCCCATTGGGACTGAACTTTTTGTTCTGATAAGCCGGTGCTCTGTTATTGAGCTTATCCCTGGAACTTTTCACCAGTGTTTGGTGTTGCCTGTGCTGATGCAGCTTCCCTGGAATCCTTTTGGACTGGTCTTGTTCCTGCTGCCATATAGGATCCACAGCAAGCTGGGCTGCTGCAGTTGCTCAGTGCGTGCCTGATAGCACTGTATGAGTGCTCTGGATGAATGTGAGTACCCTGGTGTGATTTCTCCAACTTTATTAGATCTCTCTACTGGTACACACATGCGCATCTTTTTTGTCTTCCCATGTTTTTTCCAGATGTCTTTCTACATTTGATGTAAGGAGAGAGCAGCTGACCTGTCCTGTAATACAGAATTGGCAGAACTTTATTACTCTACCCACCTGGATTCTGGATTTGAATTTGAGACTGTCCGTTTATCCTTTTTTGGGTTTGAGTGTTATTTTTCTTATATATATTTTATATTTATTATATATTTTGTGTGTGTGTATTATATTGTTCATTTTTCTTATTTTCCTTTAATTTATTTTATTTCATTTGACCTCATTTCATTTTCCAATATTGTGAATTTTTGTCATTAGAGAGCCCCCTACTAGGATCCCGTGTTTTGGGTTCATTGTTTTTACTTTAACAAGAGACTCTCTCTCGTGGTGGATTTTCACAGGAACATCTGTCTCGGGGCAATTGCTTCCTGAGACCTTCCTGGGTGATTGTGACTACGGATGCCAGCCTGTCAGGCTGGGAAGCTGTTTGTGGTTTTCTGAAGGCTCAGGGCGAGTCTTTTCTTCCCTTAAACATCTTGGAGTTGAGAGCAATCTTCAATGCCTTGACAGCTTGGCCTTAATTATCTTTAGTCCGGTTTATCAGATTCCAGTCGGGCAACATCACCTTAGTGGCTTACATCAACCACCAGGGAGGCACTCTGAGTTCCTTGGCCATGAAGGAGGGGACTCGCATTCTGCAGTGGGCGGAAGCTCTCAATTGTCTATCTGCCATCCACTCCTGGAATGTGGATGGCAGATAGACAATTGGGAGGCGGAATTTCTGAGCAGACAGACTTTTCATCCCGGAGAGTGGCTCTCAATCTGGAAGTGTTCTCCAGGATAACCCTCAGGTGGGGGGGTTCCGGAGTTGGATCTGATGGTGTCTCATCAAAACGCCAAGCTTCCAAAAGTAAGGTTCAAGGTCAAGAGATACTCAAGCCGCTCTGATAGATGATCTGGCGGCTCCTTGGGAATTCGGGCTAGCATACCAGTTTCCTCAGTTTGCTCTCCTTTCACGAGTCATTGCTCGTATCAAGCAGGAGAGAGTGTCTGTGATTCTAATAGCTCCTGCCTGGCCTCGCAGGATCTGGTTTGCGGATCTGGTGAAGATGTCGCCTCTTACACCTTGGAGATTACCTCTGAGGAAGGGTCTTCTAATTCAGGGTCTATTCCTCAATCCAAATCTAAATTCTCTGAAGCTGACTGCTTGGAGATTGAATGCCTAGTACTGTCTAGACGTGGTTTTTGGAAGCGGTCATTGATACTATGCTTCATGCTCATAAACCTGTTACTCATAGGATTTATCATAAGATATGACATAAATCCCTTTCTTTTTTTTTGTGTGAAGCTAAAGGTGAGGATACCCCGAATTTTATCGTTTCTTGAGGATGGCCTGGAGAAAGGGTTGTCAGTCAGTACTCTGAAAGGTCAGATTTCTGCGCTGTCTATCCTTTTGCAACAAACGTCTGGCAGATTTACCAGATGTTCAAGCTATTGTTCAGACCCTGGTCAGAATCAGGCCTGTGTTTAACCTGTTATTCCTCCTTTAGTTCTTAAAGTTTTTGCAGCAGGCTCCATTTGAGCCGATGCATGTTGTTGATATAAAACTGTTATCTTGGAAGGTTTTGTTTCTCCTTGCTATTTCTTCCACTCGCAGAGTTTCTGAGCTTTCAGCTCTGCAGTGTGATTTCCCCGTACCTTATTTTTCATGCAGATAAGGCGGTCCTTCATACTAAATTGGGTTTTCTCCCTAAGGTGGTGTCGGATCAAAAGGAAATTGTTGTTCCTAATCCTTTTTCTCATAAGGAACGTCTTTTTGCATAACTTGGATGTTGTGCACACTCTAAAATCCTTCCCTGTTCATTTTGTGTCCTCTAGCTTGGGTATTGGTTCCCATTAGTAATTGGAATGATATTGTGGACTCTCCATGCCATAGGAGAGAAAACTGTATGCTTACCGATACATTTTCTGGGCATGGAGAGTCCACGACCCGCTGTTTTTTTTTTTTTTTTATTATAAATCAACAGTTGTTTTTTTTTAGTAAACCTCAGGCACCATTATACCCTTTCGTGTTTTCTTTTTTCCATTTTCCTTCAGCTGAATAACAGGGGATTATGGGTAAGGGAAGTTACTTAACAGCTTTACTGGGGTGCTCTTTGCCTCTTCCTGCTGGCCAGGAGTTGAATATCCCACTAGTATCAATACAGTCTTATTTGTAACTCCACTGGAGTGAGCACAATGTTATCTATATGACACACATTAACTAGCACTGTCTTGTTGTGGAAAGCTAATAAAATGCACTTAGATAAAGGTGACCTGCAGGGGCAAAGAAACAGGTAGAAATTTAAAAAGATTTAGAACTCCTTTACTACCTATTCCTCAGCTTTGCACAACCAACATTGTTCTATTAATATACTTTTATAACTTTTAAACAATAATAATTTTGGAGTAGACTGTCCCTTTGTCCTCTGATCATCTTCTTTTTTTTTTTTTCTTTTTTCTCTTATGTTAACCGTTTTTAGTTTTGTAGTGATTTATGAAATATTCAATCACTATTTTCATTAACCCTAACAATTGTGTTATATTTTTTTTATATATATATATCTGTTTTTGATTCTCTTCCTGCAAAGGAACAAGAATGCAAAGAAAATATATTTAAAGAACCTCTGAAAAAGTCTCACCCGGCGAAGGTTTATGGTGAGAAAAAAATTGTGCAGACTCCAAAATCCAGCCATGGAATGCCAAGCTTCAATAAGCCTAGGAAAGCTTCTACACGTAAGGATGTCAGAATAATGAGCTTCCCATTAATCATTCAATAATTCCTACCTAGTTTGTTTTGTACATATTCTCCAAAACTGAAACTTGCAGGAGGTAAAACACCTATCCAAAAATCTTAAAATATACTTAAAGGGACATAATACCCATATGTTAAATCACCTGAAAGTGATGCAGCATACAGTAAAAAGCTGACTAGACAATAGCAGCTGAACATCTATATGTAAAAAGGAAGATATTTTACTTCAAAATTTCTCCATCTGACAACAGTAGGTGCTCTGTGAAGTTATCCGTTGGCTACTGTCATCTGCATATTGGGGGGTAGGAGAAACAGCCAATCGGCTTTATCATTGCTGATGTCACACTTTGCTTTACTTTGATCTCATGATATTTTACTTAAATCTCACAAGATTTCATAGTAAACTTTATTAAAACTTAGTAGGGAAATAACATGATTGTGCCTGCACATGCCAGATGTACGCGCCGATGTAAGTCCTGAGACTAGCGTCCTGATTGGCTGCTTAAACTCCCTTTACAATTGGGTGTGAAGACTAAGGATATTTTGGGTAAAATATCTTCCTTTTTTAAATAGATATGTTCAGGTGATATTTTCTTATCCCCTTTTCTTTGCTAAGATATGGGGAGTCCACGGCTTGAGTAATTACTGTTGGGGATATCACTCCTGGCCAGCAGGAGGAGGCAAAGAGCACTACAGTTAAACTGCTAAGTATCACTTTTGCCCACAACCCCCAGTCATTCTTTTTGCCTTCGGTGCATGGAGGAGGTGAAGTTTAGGTGTCTGAAGAATTTTTTTTATTTCATCTACAAGCAAGTTTTGGGGTATAGCCGTATTTCACATCATTCCTTGCAGTCGGGTAGTGGTGGCTTTAAAGCAGTTAGGAACTTGTAAAGAGGTACTTACTGCGTTTTCCTAACAATTGCTGCCCTAGTTTAGAAAGCCAGAGTTGGCTACTCTGTTCTTTTTTTCAAAGGTCTCTGTGAGGAACTGTGTCTTCTCATACCTTGTAACTGTCTACATGCCGAACAGTGGAGCAGGTAAGTGCTTTTTCTTCCAGTTGGGAGAGACCATGCTCTAAACAAATTAAAAACACTCGCTTTTTTATTGGGACATAGATAATCCTGTTGTATGGGGTTACACTGGGGCATAAGCAGGCACTGTAGCATGTGTGAGACTAACATTTAAAGTCTTTTAAAAAGAAAGGATAAAATGTTTTTTATTGGGGCTTTATTTTCTGACCCCATACTTACTTGATAAAAAAAAAAATACAAGTTTAAAACTGAAAGTAAGGCTGAATTTTCTATTTCAGTAGCTTATTCATTTCTCCTTTGCTTTAAAATAAAACAATGCAACATTTTAAACTGTCAGGTATGAAAAAACGGTTATTTCTTGTGCTCAGTGTACCAGGAAGTAGTGCCTCTCTGTGTCGCAGCAGTAATTTGAGCTCGGTAGTTGCGGTCACATGACTGGCTTACTTTAACGTTTTTGAGGAAAAAGTTGTTTTTCCTCCATTTCTGTGTGAATTCCGGTCTTAATTGGTAGCGGTAAGGCACCTCAGTAATTAAGATGTGTTGGGGTTGCCTGAGGGGTATTTTAGAAGTTTATTTGATGTTCAATAAATGTTTTTTCTTAACTTTTCTCATATAATTTTAGCTGGGGATCGATCCTAATTTAGGATAAAATTGAATGTGTATATTTTCCTTGGCTTATTTTAATTGAATATTAAAATCTTTGAAACTTATCTGTACAAGTTTATTTACTGTTTCACAACATGTCTGATATGGAGCAAAAAACCTGCTCTCATGAATTCATGCTTATAATGTTTAGAAGCACAAATTGCAGCTCCTATGCAATTTGTTCTTCATGTGTCAAGAAAACCTTGCAAAATAGAAGTAACATTTTTGAGCCTAATGTCTCTCAGGATGATTCTGTTAAAATAATACCTCCAGCTTTCTCCTGCTATGTCCCCAAGCCTCAATGGCATCACATGCAGTGCCCTGCGATTCCTCTATAACTCCTAGTGGAGTTTATTTAAAAGCAGAAATTGCTGCCCATCGTATCTTCAGCTGTATCTGCAGCATTAGCTGCTATTCCCAGATTACAGGGAAAACGCAAGAGGAAATCTAGAAATTCAGAAAGTAAGGAGCCTGTCCTCAGTTCTGCTTGCCAAGTTGCCCTTTCTCATAAGTCTGATGAAGAAGATACATTGGGACTTTCTGAGGGGTGAAATCTCAGATTCGGACAGTATAATTCCTTCTTCTGAGACTGAGGTGATATACTTCAGATTTAAGCTTGAACACCTTTGTGTATTGTTAAAGGAGATTTAACTACATTAGATGACTCCGATACCCCCTGTCATTGTCACTCCTAAGAAATCTTGTAAATTTAATAGTTTCTTTGATGAACCTTTCACTTCTAAGGTTTTTCCTGTGCTGGACTGTGCTAGGGAGATTATCTCGCAGGAATGGTATAAACCAGGGGTGTTTTTTTTTGTTTTGTTTCCCATTTTTAAGAAAATGTTTCTTGTCGAGGACTCCATTAAAGAAACCACTATTCCTATTGAGGATAGCTGCTCTTTTAAGTATCCGATGGACAAGAAGCTGGAGGCTTATTTGAAAAAGATTTATGTTCATTAAGGTCTCCAATGGCAACCTACTGTGTGTATTGCCACCGTGACTCGTGCTGCATCTTATTGTCTGATTCTCTTCTAGTAGAGACTTCCTTGGGATGAAATTCAAGATAGGATTAAAGCTCTTAAGTTGGCCAATTCCTTTATTGCAGATGCCATTTTACAGGTTGTTAGAGTAGGAGCTAAAACTTCTAGTTTCGCTGGTCCTAGCCCGCAGGGCGTTATGGTTATAATCCTGGTCTGCGGACGTTTCCTCTAAAGTCAAGCTTCTGGTGATTCCTTACAAGGTGGAAAAGGGTGGAAAAGGGTCTTTTCTACCTCAAGATAAGAATAGGTCTAAAGGATGTCGGAGTAATTTTCGTTCCTTTCGTAACTTCAGAGAAAAGCCTTCCCCTTCTTCTTCCAAGCAGGAACAATCCAAGGTCTTCTGGAAACCCAATCAGTCTTTGGAAACAAGGGGAAACAATCAAAAGAAACCCGCAGCTGATTCCAAATCAGCATGAAGGGTTTGCCCCCGATCCGGGATCGGATCAGGTGGGGGCAGCCTTTTTCAGTTCTCTCAAGCTGGATACGAGATGTCCCAGATCCCTGGACTGTGGACATATTATCCCAGTGTTACAAATTGGAATTCAATACTTTCCCTCCCAGAGGCACATTCCTTCTCTCAAAATTATCTGCAGACCAGATAAAGAGAGAGGCATTCTTGAAATGTATACAACATCTTTCCTCCCTGGGAGTGATAGTTCCAGTGCATGTACAGGGTCTCGTGTTCTACTCCAACCTATTTGTGGTTCCCAAAAAAAGAGGGAACTTTCCATCCCATTCTAGACTTGAAGTGTCTAAACCAAGGTTCTCAAAGTTCCATCCTTCAAGATGGAGACTATACGCTCCATTCTTCCTTTAGTACAATAAGGTCAGTTCATAACAACCATAGACCTAAAGATGTATATCTTTCATGTTCCTATTCACAGGGACCATCACATGATTCCTGAGATTTGCCTTTCTGGCCAAACATTTCCAGTTCGTGGCCCTTCCATTTGGTCTAGCCACGGCTCCCAGAATTGTTTCAAAGGTTCTGGGGGCTCCTTTTGGCAGTGATCCGTTCTTGTGAAATTGCTGTGGCACACTACCTGGACGACATATTGGTTCAGAGCGCCATCTTTTCAACAAACAAAATCTCACACAGAGATATTATTGTCTTTTCTTCGTTCCTATGTATAGACTGTGAATCTGGAAAAAAGCTACCCTTTCCCCTGCTACAAGAATAATGTTCTTGGGGACCATAATAGATTCTCTATTGATGAAGATTTTTCTGACAGAGGTCAGGAAAAACAAAATCATTTCCTCTTGCTTCTCTCTCAGGCTTCTGCTCATCCTTCAGTGGCTCAAAGTATGGAGGTAATCGGTCTGATGGTGGCTTCCTTGGAAATCATTCCTTTTGCTCCATGCCATTTGATGAGCTCTCCAGTTGTGCATGCCTCAGACAATGAAAATGGCAACCATGCGGATCTATCTCAGGAAGAATAGAGTTAGATACAGTCGTCAAGAGACTCTCCCATGGTGGATTTCTCAGGAACATCGGTCTAAGGGGCACATGCTTTCGGAGACCTTCCTGGTGTGATTGTGACCCATGGACGCCAGCCTGCTGGGCTGGGGAGCAGCTGGAAACTCGTTTAAAGCTCAGGGTCTTTGGACTCAGGGAGGAGTCTGCTCTTCCATCAACATCTTGGAGTTGAGGGTGATTTACAATGTTCTATGGCTTGGCCTCATTTGTCCTTAGCCAGTTTTATCAGGTTTCCAGTCAGACAACATAACCTCTGTGGCTTACATCAATCACCAGGGGGAGGAACTCGGAGTTCCTTAGCCATGGACGGAGGTACTTGGATTCTTCAGTGTGCAGTGACCCACAATTGCTGTCTATCTGCCCCATCCACATTCCAAGAGTAGACAACTGAGAAGCGGATTTTCCTGAACAGACAGACTTTTCATCCCGGGGAGTGGGAACTCCATTTGGAGGTGTTTTCCAGCTTAGCTTCTCAAATGGGGGGGTGCCGGTAGTTAGATCTGATGGCGTCCCGTCAGAACGGCAAGCTTCGAGGTACGGTTTCAAGGTCGAGATCCGGCAGGCCGATCTGATAGATGCTCTGGCAGTTTCTTGAGTTTTCAGGTTGGCATACCTGTTTCCTCCGTTTGCCTCTCCTTCCGTGAGTCATTGCTCGTATCAAACAGGGAGAGGGCGTCTGATTCCTAATAGCCCCTGTGTGGCCTCGCAGGATCTGGTTTGCAGACCTAGTGGAGATGTCATCTCTCCCACCTTGGAGACTACCTCCTGATTCAAGGTCCCCTTCCTTCATCCAAATCTGGTTTCTATGAAGCTGACTGCTTGGAGATTGAGTCGGTCATTGAGACCATGATTCAGATTCGCAAGCCCCTGTTACTAGAAAGATTTACAATAAGATATGGCCGTAAATATCTTTATTGTGTGAATTCAAGGGCTGCTCCTTGGAGTAGAATTAGAATTCCTAGAATTTATCTTTTCTCAGAAAGGCCTGGAGAAGGATTTGTCAGTCAGTACCGTGAAGGGTCAGATTTCTGCTTTATCAGTTTTACTACATAAATGTTTGGCGGATGTGCCAGATGTATTAAAGAAAAGGGGTCCCTAATAACCGATAGGGGAGGTGGGAAGGGGGGGCAGCTACAACCTTAGAACCCCCAGGTACAAACCTATGTATAGCGAGGGGGTAGTGCCTAATGCCAAAAATAAAGTATTTAAGGGAGAGAAAGGGGAGGACAGAAAGCATTGTTAGGGCACACTACAGGTCATAATACCGTATTATATCATGGATTTGAAGTACGGTATGGAAAGAAGGGAATTAAATTGAACTAAAATAAAACATTTAATAATATTAAAAAAGGGTTGTGGACAATGCCACCATTAAGCTAATATATAAAAGATGTATAAAAACATAACAAAATTCAGTGAGCACTGCTATCTCTCCAATCAGGAAAAAGACCTGAAAAATCACATATGTCAAATGTTTGAACTATAAAGAGTGAGATGCTAGGCATAAATAGGTTCAGAGTGAACCTGAACCTATTACAATATTACCGGTCTGTATGTAATATCTAATCTCCGTGACAGGAGTGAGGTGAGATAAAGAGACTGTTATCCACCCTGTCTTATATAAACGTTATGAGCCACAGAGTCCCCCCAGGGGATGGAGAACATACAACTACTAGCAGTTTAAAGACCAGTGATGGTGAAATAGATGGACATTACATAGTCATAATATATCGGTCTGTAATTTGCGTGTGTCACAGTGGCAAGGCAAACCTCCTTATTTACCCTTGTAAGGGATTATCAATTAGCGCCACTAAGTTTCCATATAGGGTAGAGAACACTAAGCAAAAAATACCCCGGTAGTAAGTATTAAACTAAATGCCTATAAAGGCCAACATCTAACCATCTAACAAAGTAACTATTTTCTGATTATTTTAAAACGAGATGTGCAGTCTTTTTGTCAGGCCTTCTTCAAAATCAGGCCTGTCCTTTATGTCTGTTGCTCCTACTTGGAGCCTTAACCTTGTTATTAATTTTTTACAGCTGACTCCGTTTGAGCCATTGCTTTCCATAGACATTAAGTTGTTATCTTGGAAGGTTTTGTTTCTCTGTTGCTATCTCTTCTAACTCGAAGAGTCTCGGAACTCTCAGCTCTGCAGTGTGATTCCCTTTATCTTATAAATTGTTGTTCCCTCTGTATTCTAATCTTCTTCTTCCAAAGAAGTTTGTTACACACTTTAGATGTTGTACGTGCTCTTAAATTTTACTTGCAGGCAACTTAAGGATTTTCGCCAGTCCTCTGCCCTCTTTGTCTGTTTCTCTGGGATATTGTAAAGGTCAGAAAGCTTCTGCTACTACTCTTTTTGGATACGAAGTATAATTCGTTTGGCTTATGAGACTGCTAGACAGTAGCCTCCTGGAGAGAATTACTGCTCATTCCACAAGAGTTATTCCTCTTCTTGGGCTTTCAAAAATGAAGCTTCTGTGGAAACAATTTTGCAAAGCTGCAACTTTGTCTTCTCTACATATTTTTTTCAAATCTTACAAATTTGATACTTTTTCCTCAGCTGAGGCTTCTTTTGGGAGAAAGTTCTTCAAGCGGAGGGTGCCTTCTGTTTAGGACTTTAGGCCCTGTGTTGTCCCTCCCTATTTATGTGTCCTCTAGCTTTGGTATTGGTTCCCAACAGTAATTACTCAAGCCATGGACTCGCCATATCTTAGGAAAGATAAACAAAATTTATGCCTTACCTGAATAGTCTTTTTTTCTTTCTTTCTGGATATGGTGAGTCCACGGCCCCACCCCTTTATTTAAGACAGTTGTTCTTTTGACCTATAACCTTAGGCACCTCTACACCTTGTGTTACTCCTTTTTTCCTCCTTTTCCCTGTCGGTCGAATGACTGGGGGTTTGTGGGTAAGGGAGTGTTACTTAGCAGTTTAAACTGTGTGCTCTTTGCCTCCTCCTACTGGCCAGGAGTGATATTCCCAACAGTAAATTACTCAAGCCGTGGACTCACCATATCCGGAAAGAAATACATTATAAAGTAAGCATAATTTTGTTTTTTACAGACTAATCTGCATCATTTTCAAGTGCTTCAAGCATTTGGTTATCATGTCCCCTTTAAGGCATGAGTGGCCAATATTACCAGAATAATTCAAATTGACTAGTATATTTTATAGACCATTCTTTAAGGCTTGTGATACCAGAAGGGTTCACAGATAGTCTCTTACCTTTTTTAAATATTGTGGAATTAAATGTTCATTATGCCTTGATTATGCCTTCCCTAGAGCTTGTAACTAATATGCTCGATGTGTATTTTTAATTGCATTTCTCTACTTAAATATAGAAAAAAATCAGCGTTTTTAATTTCCCTTTAAAAAAAAAACAGTTATATGTTGATTCTTCAGAAAAAACAAATGCAGTACCTAATTTTATTTTATTTAGGAAACTAATGCCTGTAACTTCATTTAACTGCGTTCTTCAGTGAAAATAAAGGACCAATGATTTGCTGCCCTTGTTGCTGGATGACATTTCCTTATATACAACTTTCCCCCCTCATACAATGAACAAACTGTTGGAAAAACCAGGGTTGCTCAGATGGAACAGCTCAGCAAGTCTGCTCAGGAGGATGACCGTTAGTGAACGCAAACTACAGAATGAGGTTTGACTCTAACTTTCCTGCTGTTTAAAAAGACCCTTAAACACTAAATACATTGTATCCACCGCCCTCTGAATTATGGTGTGCTGCCATTTTGGAACTATTGCAGGTAACTGAAGGAGAGTTGTACATAAGCACTGAAATGCAGGTGAAAGCTAGATTTCACATGGTGGGCACTTATGACTAGAGGTAGGCGGGGAATAAACGCTGTACTATTGAGCTTATAAAGTGTATTTAATGTCTTAAGATGCTTATTATTTTATAGAAACCCGTTTAAAACTTTCATGTACATGAAGGGGCACTAGTTAAACCTGTTACAAATATTTTTGCATGGAAAAAAAAGTTTAGTTAAAGCAGTTTTGACATTGAAGATCTAAAAAGGTCATAACACATGTTCTAATTATAAGATTCATTTTTTTACAGTCGTAAAATAACATACTGCATGTGGGCTGAATTATGAATACATTAACACCTAATTTGCTGCAATTGTTTTTTAGTAGCCAAACTTTACCCACCAGTGCATTATTTAATGGAGTAAATATTTTTTTTTTTAATGTCTCTTATTAAGGAAATTCATTAGAGGGAAATGCCCTTTTCTAGTCTACTTACCGCATTATACATGGAGAGCTTCTCCCTTTCGTTTTCAGTAGACACAATCAGAATCAGACCACCTTCTCCTATAGACAGCACCACTGCAGACTTTTTCTATCCCCAATAGGTCTTCATCTTGAAGGCACTATCTAATTGAAGTAATCTTTTCAAGAGCAATCTTACAAAGCATGAGCAAGGGCCATTAACCCCTTAAAGGGATGTTAAACAGTTTGCGAATGCAATAAAAAATGTTGACAATTAAAAATGTATAAATGTAATGATTCCTTAGATTCTGGTAGAAAGCAGGACATCATTTAAGGTGGGATACTCTTCACGTATCCTGCTGTAGGTGAAACGATCTCCAGTACGGTTAGCAGTAACTGTTTGATATAGCAAGGATGTAAGGTATTAAATTAGATTATATTGTGCTGGAGGCAAATGTAAAAATAACAACCCTTCTGAAAATCTAACTATTTATGTTGAAATCATTTTTATTAACATTTTAAGAAAAATACAACGGGTGTCACACCATTAACATAAATTCATCTATTTCAATTTCCCAGTTACATAGTTACCAATGCAGTGGACATACTTTATCTTGAAGTTATAAACATACTGGTATGTGTGCCGAATAATTTTGATATTAAAGATAAACCATTCTACATAATCACACATCAGCTATAGTCCAATCTACAAAACAATTAACCCCTATTGCTAAGAATAGGTACTGGGTAGTTCATTCTAGTATTTATGACATGGAGATGACACTGTAACGATAAGAAGAAAAGTAAAGATTAGGGGGGTGGAAGAAAGAGAGAAAGGAAAAAGAGATTAGATATTCCTCTCATACGAATCCCTAAATGTAACCATTTCTAATGCATCTTTATTTTATTATAAATAACTTTATACAACCAGACTGAGCTAACTTTACATATGCACTGACACGTGTCCTTTCTTGGTAGGTTAATGAAGCTCACCAAGAAGCATGATCTGCTAGCAGATCTCATCAGGCGGGAGCAAGGACATAACCAGCGCTCTGGTCAGTGAGCTAAAACTGGGAACTGATAGATATCGTTGGTTCTAGCTTAAATATTAAATGGAATAAGCTAAATTGGTTTAATTTGTTATTTATTGTTTATTTTTCTTTGCTGCTGCAGAAAGATTTTAAGGAACGTATCCTCCTACAAAAGTCTGCCCAGAATAAAATGAGGGAGAACAGACACAACAGGTGACCCGTGCCAAAAAATACTATGAAGATTACCATGTGCAGCTCCGTGCCAAGATGATGCCGAGCCAGAACACGTGAGGAGAGGGTATGTACATACTCTTGTCAGTAACCATTTACTTGGGTTTGCCTGTACAGAGCATTGGGCAGACAAGGATGTAAAAAGATAAAATATTAAGCTAGTAGTCCTTCAAGTAGTTTGCCTTGTAATAAGATTTCTGTCTTTTTTGCATTAGTCTGCTATTCCATGTGTGTGTGTGACATAATATTCTTTGCCCATACAGACAGGACTAATTAAAGGTAAAGTTAAAATGAAACTTTCACAATTCAAACAAACATGCACTTGTTAAAAAACTTTCTATGATTTTCTTTTATCTAATTTCCTTTGTTCTTTTGGTATCCTTTATTGAAAAACATATCTAGGCACCAATTTACTATTGTAAGCTAGCTGCTGATTGATGGCTGCATTTATAAGCCTGTTATTGGCTCACTGATGTGTTTAGCTAACTCCAATTAGGGCATTCCATCTCATTCAGCAAATGATACCAAGAGAATAAAGCAAATTTGATAACAGAAGTAAATTGGAAAGTTGTTTAAAAATGGTATGTTCTCTCTGAACTACGAAAGAAATAATTGGGTTCATGTCCTTTTTTTTTAAGGGACAGTTATGTCCAAATTAACCTTTTATCATTCAGAAAGTATGTGATTTGAAATCACTTTCTTTGTTCACTTTGTATCCTTTGTTTAAAGCCATACCAGATAAGCTCAGGAGCTGTAATGCCCTATGGGAGCTAGCTGATGATTGGTGGCTGCTTATGTCTCTTGTCATTGGCTCACCCGATATGTTCAACTAGCTATTTTCCAAGAAGAGATTAACTAAGTTTTATGTCAGACCTTGACAGGCTCCTAGAAAATTTACCTAGAAGAATATAGGAATATTATATATTATATTAAATAATATTATTTTCCCTGGTTCATAAAACAAATTACATGCTCACAATATTCTTTCTGGTTACTTTGATCAACCACTGGTTTAATAATTATATTAAAAATAAAATTGTATTATTAATTATTTTTATATATATAGTTAGTTAGTTAACCTTTTTCTCTTGGAAAATAATGTGGCTTTTAACAGTGATCAAGCAATCTTGTTCATGTATGTGTGACCATATTTTGAAATATTGTGTCACTGTAGATTTTTAAGAAGCTGTTTGAGGAGGGGCTGAAGCTCCAGAAAGAGAGGCTGCGGGAAATGCGCTCGTATACGAAAGAGCAACGCGAGGAGCAAAGAAGAGGCACAAAGATGAGCTGGAGTCCATGGAAAACTATTATAAGGATCAGGTAAGGAAACTGAAGGTGTGCACGGATAGGGTTATTGAGATATTCGAAGGAAAAAGTGTCGCAAAATTAAGTCACTAATAGCTGGCTTCCCATTTTATAAGCAGGTTTCTATAACCGATGGCTGAAAAGTGAAAAGCTCTCATGATTGGCTGACTTTAGTAAGCCCAAACACCATTGTGTTGTTACTTTTAAGGATAATACCCAGAATTCTCCACTAGAGATTACTTTTACATGTTCCCCCTCTCTCATTGCTTGCTTTATACAATGAACCACTTTGGCATGTTTGGTGCAAGCATGTATAATCACATGTGCCCAGCATACATAAATATGCCTGTAGTTTAGATTAGGCCTGTGCATTTGGTGATTTGTTTTTATAAACAAGTGCTTATATGGCACTGGTAGTGGCATTCACCTCCTTTTAGAGACACAAGTTATGCTTACCTGATAAATTATTTTCTTTCCTGGCATAGAGAGTCCACAAATCCATTTTATTTACTAGTGGGAAGTCAAGAACACCCCAGCAAATCTAAGTATCACTCCCACTTCCCATAAACCCCCAGTCATTCAGCCGAAGGAATATGGAAAGAGAAGAGGACACAGAAGGTATAGAGGTGCCTGAGGTATAAAAATGACAAAAGCTGTCTCAAAATTAAATTAAGTGCGGGTCGTGGACTCTCCATGCAAGGAAAGAAAATAATTTATCAAGTAAGCATAAATTTTGTTTTCTTTCCAATGGCATGGAGAGTCCACAGAACCATTCTAATTACTATTAGGAACCAATACCCAAGCTAGAGGACACAGAATGGAAGGGAGGGAGAACAAGACAGACGGACCTAAACAGAAGGCACCACCGCTTGAAGAACTTTCCTCCCAAAAGAAGCTTCAGCTGAGGCTAAATTATCGAATTTGTAGAATTAAGAAAAGTATACAACAAAGACCAAGTGGCTGCATTGCAGATCTGTTCCACAGAAGCCTAATTTTTAAAAGCCCAGGAAGAAGAGAGCCCTAGTGGAATGAGCCGTAATCCTCTCAAGAGGCTGTTGTCCAGCTGTCTCATAAGCCAATCGAATAACACTTCTCAACCAAAAGGAAAGAGTAGAAGAAGTGGCCTTCTGGCCCTTACTTTTACCAGAACATACAACAAAAAGGGCAGTAGATTGACGAAAATCTCTAGTTGCCGGCAGATAGAACTTCAGAGCAGCACAACATCCAGGTTATGCAAGCGAGCAGAAATAAACTTAATATCAACAGAGTGCAATCAACAAAGTGCATAGGCTCAAACGGAGCCTGCTGCAGAACTCTAAGACAAGATTACGGCTCCATGGAGGAGCAACAGACCTTAAACACAGGCCTGATTCTGACAAAGGCCTGAACAAAAGATTGAACATCTAGTAAGTCAGCCAGATGTTTATGCAAAAGAATCGAAAGGGCAGAGATTTTCTATTATCAAATTTTCTCTCGTTCTCTTGATATCCTTATTTGAAAAAGCAGGAATGTAAACTTAGGAGCCGGACCATTTTTGATTCAGCACCTAAGTATCCGCTTGCTGATTGGTTGATAAATGTAGCCACCAATCGCTATCCAGAGTGCTGTAACAAAAATGGGCCTGCTCATAAGCTTAAAATTCCTACTTTTTCAAATAAAGCTATCAAGAGAGTGAAGAAAAATTGATAATAGGAGTAAATTGGAAAGTTGTTAAAAATTGCTACTCTATCTGAATAAGAGAACAGTTGGAGGGAGGTGGGTAGGTTAGCCATCACGGGAGGGAGCTGGTCCTTACACTATAGCAAAAAAGTTTATCAGGGGAGAGGGAGGGTTGGCTTCCTACATTACAGCCAAAGATGTTGGTTGGAAGTTAGATTGAATCCTTCACTGCAGAAAAACATAATTTATGCTTACCTGATAAATTATTTTCTTTCTTGGTGGTGAGAGTCCCACGAAATTCCTTACTGCTGAGAATTCATCACCTGTCCACAAGGAGGAGGCAAAGACACCCTATAGTAAAAACTTTAATATCCATCCTACTTCTTGATCCCTCCCAGTATTCTTTGTATAGCCTAGAGTAGGAGGAAGAAGTAATAAGGATAGTAGGGTAAAGAAGTGGCAAACTAGAAGTGCCGCCATTAACTAAATTGGGCGGTTTTGTCGTGAACTCTTGCCACCAAGAAAGAAAATAATTTATCAGGGTAAGCATAAATTGTTTTCTCCACTAAATTCCCTACTGTTGGGAACTAATACTCATGCTGTGTAGTCCACTAAAAAATTAGTGGCATAAAGGAAAAAATGCAGGCACCTATATACCATGAACGTCTAAAGGACCTACCTGTCAAAAGCTACCTCATTCAAGACAAATACTTTAAAAGATGACTATGAAGTAACTAGGCAAATAAGAGCTACTAATGCCCCCTTCTTGAAACCCAAGAAGCAGACCCAAAGAGAGTCAATGAGTTGATATACTTAAATGTGACAACTGACCTGCTTCCAATTTAGCTCAAAGAATGAGATGCCCCCAATCATGAAGCTACCTAAACGGAAGTTGTCTTCCGATCCCTACGCTCAACCTGAAAACAAAAATAAATAAATTAGAACATGGACAAAAAGTATTATAGTAACCTGTAGACAAAAACTGTCATACACAGTCCAACCTCCAAAGAGAGCATAATCACTCTGACAAAGATTATAAATTATAATCAAAGTTCAAATTGCTGAGGTTGCAAAACCTCTTAGAACAAAGATTGAAAACCATGAAGGATAAACAGAACAAAAGTCTGAGTCCCCGGACGACCAGAAAACTGAGTAATAAAACTAACAATGCAGAAATGTGGCCTTTAGAGTGCTGGCTGAAAGACCCTTGTCTAAGCCACCCTGAAGAAATTGTAAGATTCAGTGAATCCGAACAGAATAACATGCAAACCCAAGCTGAAACCAAGAAAGGTACGCTCATCGCACCTATGAGAAACATTCTAGTGACAGGCGCTGCAAGACTGAAACAAATTCCTCCACAACAGGAATCAAAGAAACCACCCTGTGGCAATGATCAAGCTTACAATCTTCCAGCAGTACAAATAAGAAAATAATGTGACGTCAAAGTAGTTTGACTCAAATTCTCTCAAAATAGACAAATAAAGGAGATAGACAAATTAGATAGAAAGACACATCATTGCTGGAACAACCATGGCAGTCAGCTAGAGGGTCTCTCGACTCAGACTACTTTTTTAGAAGATTGAGATTCCGGCAGGACGCCATCCAGTAGATCTCCTTGAAAATTCATTCTGCTATATGTACCTTTTTGACAGCCTGCAGGCTGTATGAGGGTACAGGTATTTACATAGAGAATGCCCACTCCACTGATCTTACCCAGATATGACTGTTGTTTAGTTACAGTAATGGATAGGCTCTCTACTGCATTCTCAGTAGCGGATATACTTCCTAGTCCAACAGGAGGAGGCTGAAGTAACTGTCCCAGTGACACCTGTGGCAGGCTTGTGACCAGAACTCCAGAAAGGAGATTTATATTGCACAGCCAGTAGTCTGTCCTTCTCTTCCAAGAACTATCCATAAAGGGAAAATTTCTGGGATTAATATAATCTTGTAGAAATGCAGAGCACCTCTATCTTTCTTGCTCCATGTTACAAGAAAAAGGAAATACTGGGAGGGATCAGGTAGTAGGAGGGATATTAAAGTTTCTTTTACAAGATATGACGAGTCCACGGATTTCATCCTTACTTATGGGATTACGCCTCCTGGTCAGCAGGAGGAGGCAAAGAGCACCACAGCAGAGCTGTATATATAGCTCCTCCCTTCCCTCCCACCCCAGTCATTCTCGTTGCCTGTGTTAGTGATAGGAAGAGGTAAAGTGAGGTGTTCGTTTAGATTCTTCAATCAAGAGTTTATTATTTTTAAATGGTGCCAGTGTGTACTATTTTACTCAGGGTACAGCTATAGGGTCTGTGCAGAGTACATCCGTCCTCTGTGACTTCCAATGGGGGCTGCCCTGATGAATTATGGTCTTGGCAAATTTTATCTAAGAACCAGTTTGTTCCCACAGATTCCGGGAGGAGATGAAGGACCTCTTGCAGTGTGGGACGAGTCATGTTGTTACTCCAACAGGAGGGTATGTGCAGTGTTTATTTTCTGTGACACTTGGTACCTCAGAAAGGACTGTCTCTCTCTCTCTCTCTCTCTCTCTATAAGCAGGCCTATGTCTGTGTCCTATTGTATCTAGCTGGGGGTATACAGAGAAGGCTAATGAAAATATGGGGTGCGGGTAGAAGGGTATGATACACTATATTTTAACCCTTTCATGTGTGGGCTGACGCTGGGGGCTCTCCGAGTGGTGAACTCAGGATCACATAAGTTTGAATATGCTTGCGGCATGGTTTACAGGGGGACTGGCTTCATGTGGGGCACTTTTTTGAGGTGCAATACTCCAGTGTGCTCCATTTTTATTTTTTTACTATGAGATACTGAGCCGCGCAGGAGTTTCCGTTCTGATACGCCCACGATTGGGCGGGGCACTCATTCGCGCGCAAGTAGAAGCAGCGCAGTGCTTGTCTGGGAGTTGGTTGGATGCTTAGCTCCGGTGTTCTGTCTGGACCGCATGGGTAGTTAGAACTCAGGTGGTCTAGACACTCTGCTGCACGTGGGTGACGTTCTTTTGTCTCAGAGAGAGGGGGTTTTTAAATCTGAAGTAGTTAATGAAGGTGCAGTTATCCTCTAAAAACGTTAGTTAACTATTCATGGGATACGTATAACTGCGATCCTATTTTACAAGGCCGCAATTATAAGTGTTTTTCAGCCGCATAAGTGTGCTGCGCAAAGGTTTTTTATTTCTTAAAGGCACAGTTTGTTTTTATTCTAAATAACTAGATTGTGCATAAAAAAGTGTTTTTACTGTAAATAAGTAGATTGTTGCATAAAAGTGTTTGCTATAACTGAATACAATTTTCTGTTTTTTACTATGGATGACCTTGAAGCCAGTACTTGTTCCATGTGTTTAAATGCCATTGTGGAACCCCCGCTTACTTTTTGTCGCTCATGCACTGAGAGGGCACTGCAATGTAAAGAAGCAAATTTTTCTTAATAAAGATATAGCGCAGGATGTTTCTCAGACTGATGAGACTCATGGTATGCCAATTCTTTCTCCCCAAGCGTCACAGCCCTTACCACCCCACTCAAGCGACGCCATGTTCTTCTACTGCGTCCACTTCATTTACTCTGCAGGATATGACTGCAGTTATGTCATCCACCCTTACAGAAGTTATATCCAAGTTGCCGAGTGTTACAGGGCAAAACATAGCAGGACAGAAGCCACTTTGGTTCCTGCGATTTTTGATGCTTTGATGGCTATCCCCGATGTGCCCTCCCAGGGATCTGATTTGGGGGGTAGGGAACTTCTATCTGAGGGAGAACTTTCAGACTCAGGGAGTGCGTTACCTCAGACAGTCTCGGACGTCATGTCTTCAGATTTAAGCTTGAACACCTTCCCCTGTTACTTCGGGAGGTTTTAGCGACTCTGGATGACTGTGACTCTTTTGTGGTACCACCAGAGAAATTGTGTAAGATGGACACTTGAATACTTAGAGGTTCCTTCTTATTCTGATGTATTTCCAGTTCCTAAGAGAATTTTGGAAGTTATTTACGCGGGAATGGGAAAGACCGGGTTATCCGTTCTCACCTTCTACTAATTTTAAGAAAATGTATCCTATAGCTGACACCGTTCTGGATTCTTGGCAAACGGTCCCTAAGGTGGAAGGAGCTATATCTACCCTGGCTAAGTGTACAACTATTCCTATTGAGGACAGTTGTGCTTTCAAAGATCCTATGGATAAAAAGTTTGAGGGTCTTCTAAAAAGCTATTTATTCATCAGGGTTTTCTATTGCAACCGACGGCTTGTATTTGTACCAGTTACAACTGCCGCAGCCTTTTGGTTTGACGCCCTTAGAAGAGTCTCTTAAGACTGAGACTCCTTTAGAGGAAATACTAGATAGAATTAAGGCCCTTAAGCTGGCTAATTCTTTTGTTTACGGATGCCGCCTTTCAAATTACTCCACTATGGGAGTAATTTGTCCCGTTCCAATACAGGAGCAGGGACAGGGGTTTTACTCAAATCTTTTTGTGGTTCCCAAAAAAGAGGGAATGTTCCGACCCATTTTAGACCTCAAAAGTCTAAACAAGTTTCTCAGTGTTCCATCCTTCAAGATGGAGACTATTCGGACAATTCTTCCATTGATTCCAGGAGGGTCAATATATGACTACCGTGGACTTAAAGGATGCATATCTTCATATTCCTATCCACAGAGATCATCACCATTTCCTGAGGTTTGCCTTTTTGGACAAATATTTCAGTTTGTGGCCCTTCCCTTCGGGCTGGCCACGGCACCCAGGATCTTCACAAAGGTTCTAGGGTCTCTGCTGGCTTGTCCTATCCTTTCTAAGGACTCACGGATGGAAGGTGAATCTAGAAAAGAGTAATTAATTCCACAGACAAGGGTTCCTTTCCTGGGAACACAAATAGACTCTGTATTCATGAAAATCTTTTTGACGGAAGTCAGAAAGTTAAAGATTCTGAATACATGCCGAACCCTTCAGTCCAATCCTCGGCCATCAGTGGCTCAGTGCATGGAGGTAATTGGATTGATGGTGGCAGCTATGGACGATCATTCCGTTTGCTCGTTTTCATCTCAGACCTCTACAACTGAGCATGTTCAGGCAGTGGAATGGAGATTATGCAAATTTGTCTCCTCAGATAGATCTGGATCAGGAGACAAGAGGACTCTCTTCTTTGGTGGTTGTCGCCGGATCATCTGTCCCAAGGGACGTGCTTCCGCAGACTCTCATGGGTGATAGTGACAACAGACACCAGTCTACTAGGTTGGGGTGCAGTCTGGAATTCCCTGAAGGCTCAGGGCTGTGTGGACTCGGTCGGGAGTCTCTACTTCCAATCAATATTCTGGAATTGAGAGCAATATTCAATGCGCTTCAGACTTAGCCTCAGTTGGCTTCGGCCAAGTTATCGGTTTCAGTCGGACAACATCACGACAGTGGCTTACATCAATCATCAGGGAGGAACAAGGAGTTCCTTAGCGATGACAGAAGTATCCAAAATAATTCGGTGGGCGGAGGCTCACTCTTGTTATCTGTCAGCAATCTACATCCCAGGAGTGGACAACTGGGAAGCGGATTTTTTTGAGCAGACAAGACGTTTCATCCGGGGGAATGGGAACTCCATCCGGAGGTCTTTGCCACCCTGATTCTCAGATGGGGCAGACCGGAGCTGGATCTTAGGCATCTCGTCAGAATGCCAAGCTCCCGAGATACGGATCCAGGTCCAAGGATCCTCAGGCCGAACTGATAGATGCCTTGGCAGTGCCTTGTCGTTCAACTTAGCTTATGTGTTTCCACCATTTGCTCTCCTTCCCCGGGGTGATTGCTCGGATCAAACAGGAAAGGGCTTCAGTGATTCTCATCGCTCCTGCGTGGCCTTACAGGACTTGGTATGCCGATCTGGTGGACATGTCCTCTCTGCCGCCATGGAAGCTTCCATTGAGGCAGGACCTTCTCATTCAGGGACCCTTCAATCATCCGAATCTAGTTTCTCTGCAGCGGACTACTTGGAGATTGAACGCTTGATTTTATCTAAGCGAGGGTTTTCTGATTCGGTCATTGATACCTTGATTCAGGCACGTAAGCCTGTCACTAGAAAAATTTACCATAAGATATGGCGTAGATATCTTTATTGGTGCGAATCCAAGGGCTACTCATGGAATAGGGTTAGGATTCCCAAGATTTTATCTTTTCTCCAAGAAGGATTGGAGAAAGGGTTGTCAGCAAGTTCCTTAAAGGGACAGATTTCTGATTTGTCTATTTTGCTACACAAACGTCTGTCAGATGTTCCAGATGTTCAATCTTTTTGTCAGGCTCTGACTAGAATCAGGCCTGTGTTTAGACCAATTGCTCCCTCCTTGGAGTTTGAATTTAGTTCTTAATGTTCTTCAGGGGGTTCCGTTTGAACCTATGCTTTCCATAGAGATTAAGTTGTTATCTTGGAAAGTTTTATTTTGGTTGCTATTTCTTCTGCTCGCAGTTTTTGAGCTATCTGCTTTACTATGTGATTCTCCTTATCTTATTTTCCATTCTGATAAGGTGGTCTTACGTACCAAACCTGGGTTCCTTCCTAAGGTTGTTTCTAATAAGAATATTAATTAGGAAATTGTTGTTCCTTCCTTGTGTCCTAATCCTTCTTCTAAGAAGGAGCGTCTTTTTTTACATAACTTGGACGTGGTTCGTGCCCTGAAGTTTTACTTGCAGGCGACTAAAGATTTTCGTCAATCATCTTCATTATTCATTGTTTTTTCTGGATAACGTAGGGGCCAGAAAGCTACGGCTACCTCTCTGTCTTTTTGGATGAAGAGTATCATCCGTTTGGCATATGAGACTGCTGGACAGCAGCCTCCTGAAAGAATTACGGCTTATTCTACTAGGGCTGTGGCTTCCTCATGGGCATTTAAAAACGATGCTTCTGTTGAGCAGAATTGCATGGCTGCAACTTGGTCGTCTCTTCACACTTCTTCCAAATTTTACAAATTTGATACTTTTGCCTTGTCCGAGGCTGTTTTTGGGAGAAAGGTTCTTCAAGCAGTGGTGTCTTCCATTTAGTTTCCTGTCTTGTCCCTCCCTTTCATCCATGTCCTATAGCTTTGGTATTGTATCCCATAAGTAAGGATGAAATCCGTGGACTCGTCATATCTTGTAAAAGAAAAGGAAATTTATGCTTACCTGATAAATTTATTTCTTTTACGATATGACGAGTCCACGGCTCACCCTGTCATTTTCTAAGACAGGTCTTTATTTTTGTTAAACTTCAGTCACCTCTGCGCCTTGACTTTTCCTTTCTCCTTCGGTATAATGACTGGAGTGGGAGGGAAGGGAGGAGCTATATATACAGCTCTGCTGTGGTGCTCTTTGCCTCCTCCTGCTGACCAGGAGGCGTAATCCCCATAAGTAAGGATGAAATCCGTGGACTCGTCATATATCGTAAAATAAATACATTTATCAGGTAAGCATAAATTTAATTTTTTACTGTAGGGTGTCTTTGCCTTCTCCTGGTGGCCAGTTGATGAATTCCCAGCAGTAAGGAATTTTGTGGAAAAAGAGATTGTTGGGAGAGGGAGGTCACTACACTACAGAAAAAAAATATAGAACACATAATAAAAAGCCATGTATGTCTATTTCTGAACAAAGTGTGTCTCAGAGAAGCTTTTACAACCACTTTGTCTTATAACTGCAATAGTTGTGTGTAAATAATTTTATTGAGAACCCCAACGTTTGCAAAAAGTTTAACGATTTTTTTTAATATGCATCCAATATGCCTTTACTACCCTTTCATCAGCTTTGCATAACCAGCATTGTTACATTAATATAATTTATAACCTCTAAGTTTGCCTGTTTCTAAGCCCCTGCAGGCTGCCTGTTATCTCTGTTCTTTTTATTAGATTTTTAAATCTTACACAACAGCCAGACATTGCTAGTTTATGAGTGCCATATAGACAGCATTGAGCTCACTCCCGTAAAGAATAATGGTTATACAAGAACCAGCACTAATTGGCTAAAATGCAAGATTGTAAAAAACACTGCAATAAGGGGCAGTCTGCAGGGGGCTTAGATACAATAATCATGGAGGTAAAAAGTATATTAATATAACTGTTGATTATGCAAATCTGGGGAAGGGGCAATAAAGGTATCTCTTAACAATAACCTTTTTCAAGTAGGCAGTCTTCTTTTTAAAATACATTTTATGATTTTTTATTTATTTTTCTAGAGTTGGAAGTAACGGATTTTTGTGGAATGTGGTAATTCATCAAATAAATATATTGTTTTCATAGGTAAATAAAAAACACAAAGGCTCTATTTCTGATTTTTAAATGGAGTGATAAGTAATCAGTATCAGTTCTTATTCAGGTTCTTGGCTTATAGGTACTTCCTGTTAATATTCAATTAACATTGGCAGAAAATGCCTTTCAGCAAGGCACACAACTTGTACAGGTGTATTGGTTTCAGTTAAAATTTTAGCAGCTTTCACAAACATGGATTTCATAAAAGTGAAGGAACTTTTTTTTTTTTTTTTAGGTGATGTCTGGAAGTTAATAGTCCACTAGTCAAAATTTAATTTAGTATTTAGGCCGTTTAGGAGCCAGGCCTGTGAAAGTGAAGTACTCTAAAATCTGCATTTGCACAGTGTGTCCTTCACTGTAACAAGAAGAAATTAGACTCTGAAAAGATCCGAACTTCTCGAAATTCCGCCTACTTTCATATTCGCCATTGAAAGAAAATGTCAGTGTTTCTCAGCTCCAAAAATGTCAGGCTAGCAATGTTGCTAAATTGGCTATAATTCTATTTTAGTAAATACACAGAATTAAACTCTAGGCAGTGAATTCAGTATTCTAATAACCTGATTTTCCTTCCTTTTGTAGTTTTCGATGTTGGCAGAAGCAGTCAATCAGGAACGACATGATATCCAGTCAAGAGAGAAGGCCCAAGCAAAAGTAAGTTCACTTTATACCGGCCGTGGCGTAGTCTGGGCACTTATTAAACATAGGTTTTAGTTCTTTTCAACTACCAGTATTTCCAGGTAGAGATGTGCGACCTCACTAAATACAGTATATTAATCACGCTGCCGTTCATTTGTAAGTAGTTAGTAGGCCTGTGTTGTACAGCTATGTGCTGCGCTGCCTGTGAGTATGACCACGAGAGTGCAAGCCAGTTAATTACTAATTCTCTTTTTAAGTTTAATGATAACTGAGGTATAAAGGTTTATGAAAATCTATTTCAGATTTGCCTCATAATTGCAATGAAGATGAAAAAAGCAAAATGTTAAAAAGGGGAAATAGCTTAAAGAAACTCTACACTCCATAAAATATTTAATTAAGGAAATAAAACTACAAAATTCATTTATTTTGAATGCCCTTGTTGTATGATATTATGTATGTTTATGAATATTAATAATACAAATTATTGTTAAATATTCAATTAAATAACTTTTTGACATATGTAATATTATGAACACAATAAATATAATTATGCTGCAGTAACAAGGGCTCAATTATGATGAAATATATAATAGATTTATTACAATATTAAAAGAGTACAAAACAAGCTATAGAAACTTTTTAAATTAATTCAAATTTAATGAAATAGTCTGTTACACCATGAGATAGGGACACATTGTGATTGGGAAACTAAATCTTCTTGACCAGAGTAAATTAAATGTCAAATATAACAGTTCTATATAAGTTAGAAGCTCTGTAATGATTTATCGACTACCCAGCATTCATCAGCGAATACAATGTAGTTCATATTGAATATAGCCCTAGAACACTTTATTATAATTTAAAATATTTTAGCAGTATTTACAAACAAACCTTTTAGTCTCAATGTATACATTTAATTTCCTATACACTTTATTATATACATTAAATATTACAATATCTTTAGACAAAAGATTTCAATGTCAGGGCAGGTAGCACGAAAGCTTCAAACGCTAGCCAGCCATCCTAGTACTGAAGTGTTTGAGCCTTTCATACTTATACATTGATTATAATATGAGCACCATTTTATCAATATCAGATTCTATCATTTTAGATACTTCATATATTGAGTCCTTAAAGGGACATTAAACCCCCCAAAAATATTTCATGATTCAGATAGTGTGTAATTTTAAACAACATTCCAATTTACTTCTATAATCTAATTTGCTTCATTCTTTAGATATCCTTTGTTGAATAAATAGCAATCCTCAAAGGTGATCCAATCAGCAGCTACTTGAGCCTATCTAGATATGCTTTTCAACAATGGATATCAAGAGAATGAAGTAAATTAGATAATAGAAGTAAATTCGGAAGTTGTTTAAAATTACTTGTTCTATCTGAATCATGAAAGAAAAAAATTGGGTTTAGTGTCCCTTTAATGCTTTTAAAATGTTTGTTTATCAATATCTTTTTCAATGCAATACTTAAAGGGACACTGAACCCAAATTTTTTCTTTCATGATTCAGATAGAGCATGAAGTTTTAAGCAACTTTCTAACTTACTCCTATTATCAAATTTTCTTTATTCTCTTGGTATCTTTATTTGAAATGCAAGAATGTAAGTTTAGATGCCGGGCCATTTTTGGTGAACAACCTGGGTTGTCTTTGCTGATTGGTGGATAAATTCATCCACCAATAAAAAAAGTGCTGTCCAGAGTACTGAACCAAAAAACCTAGATGCCTTCTTTTTCAAATAAAGATAGCAAAAGAATGAAGAAAAATTGATACTAGGAGTAAATTAGAAGGTTGCTTAAAATTGCATGCTCTATTAGAATCATGAAAGAAAAAATTTGGGTTCAGTGTCTCTTTAGCTGCCGATTTTATATTATGCCCATCCATAGTTTAATCAAACATTTCATGTTAAATTGTGATCATTTTGAAATGGATCAACAGATTTGGCATTTAGCTTGGATTTATCAGTTACTACAAATCTGACCAATGATTCTGGTATAATAAAGCACATCCCAGAAGCAGGATAATAACAAGCAGGGAAGGCCGCAGAAAGATAAAATAGTATAATAGCACAGCAAATTGCTGGAAAAAAAACCACAGCAATAAAAAGTCTCAATAAGAGACACGAGGATTAAAACAAGTTAAAATCCAGGCAAATATCACAATCTAACTAGGTGCAGAGAGTCGAGGTGAGGAAGTGTCAGAATGCAGGCAGGAAGAGGTCGTATTCAATAGGAAGGTGACGTCCTGTCGGGATGCAAAGTGTTTAAGGGACATAAAACCTTTTTTTCTTTCATGATTCAGATAGCAGATCATTTTAATCAACTTTCCAATTTACTTCAGTTATAAAATGTTCTTTGTTTTTTTGTTATCCTTTTTTAAAAAGCAGTAAGATGAGTTAAGGAGCGTGCACGTGTCTGCAGCAGTATATAGTATCAGTTTTGCATTAATGTTCTACGTTAGCAAGAGCGCTAGATAGGTAGCGTGCACATGTCTGGCAGGACAGGTAATAGTGCTGCTATCTAGATATCTCTTCAATAAAGAATAACAAGAGAATGAAGCAAATTTGATAATAGAAGTAAATTGGAAACGTTTTGAAAATTGTATTCTCTATCTGAATCATTAAAGAAAATTTATGGGTTTCATGTATCTTTTTTTTTTTTTTTTTTTTTTTTTATTATAATATTTTATTGAGGTCAAAAGTTACAAAAACAGCAAGGTAATGCTCACACATCCACTATAAGATTATTAGCATATAGCATTGTGACAGATTCATTACATGGGTGAACATACAACCTGGTGACATCACCATATCAATCAACCTCAGCATTTTTTTATTTTTTATAATACTGTAAAATACCATATGATTGCAAAAATTATATAACTATGTAAATAGTTTATTATTCATAAAACGATAATTAACTGTACTGGTGACCCAGACGTACGGTAGTAAAGTGTGAAGTGGAAATGGAGGGGGTAAAGGGTGGATGGGAAACAGGGCAGGTGAAGAGGAAGGAGAGAAGAAGAGGAGGGAAAAAAAAAGGGGGGGGGGGAATGGAGGGTAGGAGTGGAAATTAGCTAGAGTCCCTAGAGTAGTACCCTCTATTATGGTTATGTCTAACTGTATAGTGGCTCAAACAGTGCTTAATTAGCGCTCACATGAGGCCGAGTGTTTCCAGGAGGTAGACTTGCTAGGTCAGTCACCTGCTTCCAAGTGTCCCAAATTTGAGAGTGTAAAGACACCTTGTTCTGCTGGGTAAATATTGGGAAATCCATGTGTTCAAAGTAGGACATAATTTTACCTACATCGCCCCAACTCGGGATTGACTTTTGTTTCCAGAGTCTTGCAATTGCTTGTTTGGCAGACGAAAATAGGTAAATACTCAGGAAATTAGTAGGAGTAGAATTTGTCTTAATAGCTATATGAAATAGAGCAGTTTGTGGGGAATTGCCAATCAAGGGATCGAGGGTCAGGCATTTATTAAAGATTACAGTCCAAAAAGGTCGCAATACCAGGCATTCCCACCATATATGGGCTGGCGATCCCACCATCCCACATTCTCTCCAGCATAGCGGGGAGCTAGAGTGGGAGATTTTGAAAAGTCTAAGCGGTGTGAGGTGCCATTGGGTACATACTTTAATGTACACTCTAGCAAAGTTACACAGTGAAGCGCTTGCTTAGTTTGCATGGCAGCCCTAAACCAATCAGCTTGTTCTGCATAGAATTTTAAGTCTCTCTCCCAGGCTAAAATGTAGGCTGACTTATAGAAGGTAGGAGAGTTTAACAGATCTCTATAAGAGATTGATAGTGCCCGCATAATTTTCACTTTCCCCGTCCATCTCTTTTCCCAGTCGGTTGCGTCACGTAGCGGTTTATCGCAAAATCCCCAAGATTTTAAAAGGCTGCGTAACCTCCAGAATTCATATTGTAAGAGGGGTGATGGGTTGTAAGTGGATATAAATTGTGAAGTAGCTATAAACCGGCCTCTGGGAAACAAATCAGCTATACAAAAAATGCCACACTTTTGCCAGAGTTGTGGGTGAGAGTTTTTGAGAGCCGCTAGAAGTCCCGAAAGGGAATGAATAGGGGAGGGATGTGGGGCAATGTGCTTTAATGAGCGTAGTCTATCCCAGAAACTAAGGGCATGTAGGATAATTGTGTTGTGTATTCTATATGTACATCTGACGTGCTTAGGGAGCCATATAAGATCCGGAAGTAGCAGGGAATTGGGTAAGGTGGCTTGTTCTAGTTCCTGCCATCTATTAGGAGAAGAGGTGACATTCCAAGAGAGGATGTGCGCTAGCCGTGAGGCCTCATGATAAATAGCTATGTTAGGGGTGCCCGCACCCCCACTACATAGTGGCTGCTGCATTATTCGAGTAGCTACTCTAGGATGTTTATTCCTCCAGATAAACCTATTGCAGACTTGTTGGAATTTACCTATTAGTGACTTGGGGACTAGGATGGGGAGTGAGCGAAAAAGATAGGTCAGCTTAGGGAGTAGTACCGGTTTCATGTATCTTAAACCCCTTAACAACCAAGGACAAGTCAGGCACGTCCTACAAAAAGTGTCAGTTAAGGACCAAGCACGTGCCTGACAAGTACTCTGGGGTTTCGAGTGCTGGAAGCGATTGTGATCGCTTTCAGGGTATTACAGAGATGCCTTGATATTGAGGCATCCTGCAATACCCTTTTCTTTCATGTAATTGGCAAGAGTCCATGAGCTAGTGACGTATGGGATATACATTCCTACCAGGAGGGGCAAAGTTTCCCAAACCTCAAAATGCCTATAAATACACCCCCCACCACACCCACAATTCCGTTTTACAAACTTTGCCTCCTATGGAGGTGGTGAAGTAAGTTTGTGCTAGATTTCTACGTTGATATGCGCTTCTCAGCATGCTCAAGCACGGTTCCTCTCAGAGTGCAGTGAATGACAGAGGGATGTGAAGGGAGTATTACCTATTGAATGCAATGGTCATGCTAACAGGGATCTATTTCATAGGTTCTCTGTTATCGGTCGTAGAGATTCATCTCCTACCTCCCTTTTCAGATCGACAATATACTCTTATATACCATTACCTCTGCTGATTCTCGTTTCAGTACTGGTTTGGCTATCTACTTTATGTAGATGAGTGTCTTTCGGTAAGTATGTTTTCCTTTATTAAGACACTCTCGGCTATGGTTTGGCACTTTTAAATGTAAAGTTCTAAATATAATGTTTGTACTTATATTTGCCATTATTCAGGTTTATCAGTATATTTCCTTTTTGCAGACTGTCAGTTTCATTTTGGGAAATGCACATATAATAAAAAAAAATCTTACCTGAAATTTTCAAATTGACTTTCTTCTAAATTGCGGGCTGTTAGGCTTGCGGGTGCGCAAAATGCTATAATTTATTGCGTCATTCTTGGCACAAGACTTTTTTGGCGCGAGAGTTACGTTTGTTGACATATTTTCGTCATTTCCTGTGTCTTAGTTGGCGCCGAGAATTTTCACGTAGTTGCGTCATCTATGAGGTTTGTGTTTGTTGCAGACGTTTTTGGCGCCAAAAATATTTTGTCAGTTGTGGGTGTCATACTTGGCGCCAGACTTTGACATTATTTAAGTCTTCATGTATTTTTGCTTCTGGTTTCCAGAGGCTTATTCTGTTTGCATTTTTTCCCATTCCTGAAACTGTCATATAAGGAAATTGATTATTTTGCTTTATATGTTATTTTTTCTCTTACATATTGCAAGATGTCTCAAGCTGATCCAGTTTCAGAATCCACTATTGGAATCCTGCTGCCTGATGTCGGTTCTACCAAAGATAAGTGCATTTGTTGTAAACTTGTGGTAACTGTACCTCCGGCTGTAATTTGTGATAGTTGTCATGACAAACTTTTACACACAGAAAATATTTCCATTAGTAGTAATCCATTACCTGTTGTTATTCCTTCAACATCTAATGCTCAGGATATTCCTGTTAATGTGAGAGAATTTGTTTCTAATTCTATTCAGAAGGCTTTGTCTGTCATACCACCTTCTAATAAACGTAAAAGGTCTTTTAAAACTTCTCATAAAATTGATGATTTTTTTAAATGACCGACAACATTCTGATGGATCTATCTGGTTCAGAAGATTCTGCCTCAGATATTGACACTGACAAATCTTCATACTTATTTAAAATGGAGTATATTTGATCCTTATTGAGAGAGGTGTTGATTGCATTAGATATGGAGGAGACTCTTGATATTAAAACTAGTAAACGTTTAAATTCAGTTTTTAAACCTCATGTAGTTATTCCAGAGGTTTTTCCAGTTCCTGATGCTATTTCAGATGTAATTTCTAGGGAATGGAATAGACTGGGTACTTCTTTTACTCCTTCAAGGTTTAAGAAGCTGTACCCTTTGCCGTCTGATAGATTGGAGTTTTGGGAAAAGATCCCCAAAGTTGATGGGGCCATCTCTACTCTTGCTAAACGTACTACTATTCCTACGGCAGATAGTACTTCTTTTAAAGATCCTTTAGATAGGAAACTTGAATCTTATCTAAGGAAGGCTTATTTATGTTCAGGTCATCTTCTTAGGCCTGCTATTTCTTTGGCTGATGTTGCAGCTGCTTCAACTTTTTGGTTGGAAACCCTAGCGCAACAAGTATCAGATCATAATGTGTATAGCATTGTTAAGTTAATTCAACATGCTAATAATTTCATTTGTGATGCCATTTTAGATATCATCAGAATTGATGTCAGATATATGTCTTTAGCTATATTAGCTAGAAGAGCTTTATGGCTTAAATCTTGGAATGCTGATATGACTTCTAAATCAACGTTGCAATCTCTTTCTTTCCAAGGTAATACATTATTTGGTTCTCAGTTGGATTCTATTATTTCAACTGTCACTGGGGGGAAGGGAGCTTTTTTGCCTCAGGATAAAAAATCTAAGGGTAAATTTAAGGCTGCTAATCGTTTTCGTTCCTTTCGACAAAATAAGGAACAGAAACCTGATCCTTCCCCTAAGGGAACGGTTTCCAATTGGAAGCCTTCTTCAGTCTGGAATAAATCCAAGCCATTTAAAAGATCTAAATCAGCCCCCAAGTCTGCATGAAGGTGCGGCCCTCATTCCAGATCAGCTGGTAGGGGGCAGATTAAAATTCTTCAAGGATATTTGGATCAATTCAATCCAAAATCATTGGATTCAGAACATTGTTTCTCAAGGGTACAGAATAGGTTTCAAAATAAAACCGCCTGTGAGAAGTTTCTTTCTCTCACGCATTCCAGTGAACCCAGAAAAGGCTCAGGCTTTCCTGAAGTTTGTTTCAGACCTGGAGGTATCTGGGGTAATTGTGCCAGTTCCTGTTCAGGAACGGGGTCTGGGGTTTTATTCAAATCTGTTCATTGTCCCAAAGAAGGAGAATTCTTTCAGACCAGTTCTGGATCTAAAAATTTTGAACCGTTATGTGACAATACCAACATTCAAAATGGTGACTATAAGGACTATTCTGCCTTTTGTTCAGCAAGGGCATAATATGTCCACAATAGACTTACAGGATGCATATCTTCATATTCCGATTCATCCAGATCACCATCAGTTCCTGAGATTCTCTTTTCTAGACAAGCATTACCAATTTGTTGCTCTTCCTTTTGGCCTAGCGACAGCTCCAAGGATCTTTTCAAAGGTTCTCGGTGCCCTACTCTCTGTAATCAGAGAGCGGGGTATTGTGGTGGTTCCTTATTTGGACGATATCTTTGTACTTGCTCAGTCTTTACGTTCTGCAGAATCTCACATGAATCAACTAGTGTTGTTTCTTCAAAAACATGGTTGGAGGATCAATTTACCAAAAAATTCTTTGACTCCTAAGACAAGGGTAAACTTTTTAGGTTTCCAAACAGATTCAGTATCCATGACAAGAGATGTCTGAAACTGAAGGTTCCGACAAGCTGCAACCAAATTCAATCATTCCCTTCAGTAGCTATGTGCATGGAGGTTTTAGGTCTCATGACTGCAGCATCGGACGTGATCGCTTTTGCTTGTTTTCACATGAGACCCCTTCAGCTTTGTATGATGAATCAATGGTGCAGGGATTATACAGGGATATCACAATTAATATCCTTAAATCCCAATGTTCGATTATCTCTGACTTGGTGGTTAGATCACCATCTTTTAGTTCAAGGGGCCTCTTTTGTTCGTCCAACCTGGACTGTGATCACAACAGATGCGAGTCTTTCAGGTTGGGGAGCTGTCTGGGGATCTCTGACAGCGCAGGGGGTTTGGAAATCTCAAGAGGCGAGATTACCAATCAATATTTTGGAACTCTGTGCGATTCTCAGAGCTCTTCAGTTTTGGCCTCTTCTGAAGAAAGAACCGTTTATTTGTTTTCAGAAAGACAATGTCACAACCGTGGCGTATGTCAATCATCAAGGTGGGACTCACAGTCCTCAAGCTATGAAAGAAGTATCTCGGATACTTGCTTGGGCGGAATCCAGCTCCTGTCTAATTTTTGCAGTACATATCCCAGGTATAGACATTTGGGAAGCAGATTATCTCAGTCGCCAGACTTTACATCCGGGAGAGTGGTCTCTTCACCCAGATGTGTTTTTTGATTGTTCAGATGTGGGGGCTTCCAGAAATAGATCTGATGGCTTCTCATCTAAACAGGAAGCTTCCCAGGTATCTGTCCAGGTCCAGGGATCCTCAGGCGGAAGCAGTGGATGCGTTGACACTTCCTTGGAGTTATCATCCTGCTTATATCTTTCCGCCTCTAGTTCTTCTTCCAAGAGTGATTTCCAAAATCATAATGGAGCGTTAGTTTGTACTGCTGGTGGCTCCAGCATGGCCACACAGGTTTTGGTATGTGGATCTTGTCCGGATGTCCAGTTGCCAACCTTGGCCACTTCCGTTAAGGCCAGACCTTCTATCTCAAGGCCCATTTTTCCATCAGGATCTCAAATCATTAAATTTGAAGGTATGGAGATTGAACGCTTAGTCATAGAGGTTTCTCTGACTCAGTGATTAATACTATGTTGCAGGCTCGTAAATCTGTGTCTAGAAAGATTTATTATCGAGTTTGGAAGACTTGCATTTCATGGTGTTCTTCTCTTAAATTCTCTTGGCATTCTTTTAGAATTCCTAGAATTTTACAGTTTCTTCAGGATGGTTTGGATAAGGGCTTGTCTGCAAGTTCCTTGAAAGGACAAATCTCTGCTCTTTGTTCTATTTCACAGAAAAATTGCTAATCTTCCTGATATTCATTGTTTTGTACAGGCTTTGGTTCGTATTAAGCCTGTCATTAAATCAATCTCTCCTCCTTGGAGTCTTAATTTGGTTTTGAAAGCTTTACAGGCTCCTCCGTTTGAGCCTATGCATTCTCTGGACATTAAATTACTTTCTTGGAAAGTATTGTTCCTTTTGGCCATCTCTTCTGCTCAAAGAGTTTCTGAATTATCTGCTCTTTCTTGTGAGTCTCCTTTTCTGATTTTTCATCAGGATAAGGCGGTCTTGCGGACTTCATTTACATTTTTACCTAAGGTTGTGAATTCCAACAACATTAGTAGAGAAATTGTTGTCCCTTCATTGTGTCCTAATCCTAAAAATTCTCTTGAGAGATCTTTACATTCTTTGGATGTGGTAAGAGCTTTGAAATATTATGTTGAAGCTACTAAAGATTTCAGAAAGACTTCTAGTCTATTTGTTATCTTTTCTGGTTCTAGGAAAGGTCAGAAGGCTTCTGCAATTTCTTTGGCATCTTGGTTAAAGCTTTTGATTCATCAAAATCTTCTCCTACATGACAAAATCCTCTTTGTCTATTTACGTAATGGAAATGAACGTTAAGCTACTATATAGATGGTACTACACTCCCCACCGACTACACACTATTTTCCCCACACACTCACCGGAATGCTGGAGAGGTTGGCAAAACATTGGCACCCCCACACGTATATTGTGGACATGTCCAATGGCTCAGGCATATTGGGAAGCCATCAGAGTTGAGTTAGAAAAAGTCCTATCGTTAAACCTCAAGCTTGACATTTGGTTTTTCATCTTCAATAAATTTACCAAAATAACATGCAAACTTCGATTAGCTCTACTGACTATCATGACAATCTCCGCAAAACACCTAATTCCTAAAAACTGGAAATGTAACACTCTCCCATCTATCCATGTTTGGAGAACAACAACCACCCAATCCCTCCAACTAGAAAAATATTGTTATTCTCGCAACAAGCAGATAACCGACTACCACTCGATTTTGCTTTTTGTGGGAAGAATACCTCAATCAGAAACCCCCCATACCCAAGACCACCACCCTTCCATCCCCCCCTCAAACTTAAAACCACTAACCACCCTTAACTGACAGACCCGACTCTCTCTCTTAACACCCTAACCTTGACAGAAGGTTATCCCAGTAGCCCAACAATCAATGATACAATAGTTTTTACTCTGCAGGAGTTATACTTGTTTTGTTTACTGTATCATCTCATTGATTTATTGATTTTATTTCTCCCTCATCTAGTTTATATAATTTACTTATGCAACCTAAAATTGTTCATTTAGTGATAAATATATCCACAACTCATTTTTGTTAAAAGTTGTAATGTATTCCAAGTATATGGAAAAGACATCATTATTACACTGTTGCATATGTAATGATTCTTATTTTGCATTGTACGCAGTGATTATATGTTATTTAATAAAGCTTTTGGGAAAATTCATCATGCTTATTTGGAGTCGGGTAAATCCCCGCCTCAGAGGATTACGGCTCATTCTACTAGGTCAGTTTCTACTTCCTGGGCTTTTAGGAATGAAGCTTCTGTTGATCAGATTTGCAAAGCAGCAACTTGGTCTTCTTTGCATACTTTTACTAAATTCTACCATTTTGATGTTTTTTCTTCTTCAGAGGCAGTTTTTGGTAGAAAAGTACTTCAGGCAGCTGTTTCAATTTGATCTGCTTATAATTGTATATAGTTTTTTTCATTATAAGATTAAAACTTTTGATTTGGGTTGTGGATTAATTTTTCAGCGGAATTGGCTGTCTTTATTTTATCCCTCCCTCTCTAGTGACTCTTGTGTGGAAGTTCCACATCTTGGGTATCTGCTATCCCATACGTCACTAGCTCATGGACTCTTGCCAATTACATGAAAGAAAACATAATTTATGTAAGAATTTACCTGATAAAATTCATTTCTTTCATATTGGCAAGAGTCCATGAGACCCACCCTTTTTATGGTGGTTATGATTTTTTTGTATAAAGCACAATTATTCCAATTCCTTGTTGATGCTTTCGCTCCTTTCTTATCACCCCACTTCTTGGTTATTCGTTAAACTGAATTGTGAGGGGGGGGGGTGTATTTATAGGCATTTTGAGGTTTGGGAAACTTTACCCCTCCTGGTAGGAATGTATATCCCATACGTCACTAGCTCATGGACTCTTGCCAATATGAAAGAAATTAATTTATCAGGTAAATTCTTACATAAATTATGTGGGGGGGGGTTTACCCACTGATGCAGAGAGAGACACTCTGTGGCCCTCTCTGCATCGGCCATCGATGGTGTGATCTTTGGTGGGTGGGAGCCATAGCAGGGAGAAGGGTGGGCGGCCCATCACTGGAACTGTTGCGGGAGTTTGACGGGAGCGCGCCGCCGGCCACTTAACACATAATGCTAATGGAAGGAGGGAGAGGGGGGGGAAATAATTATTGGGAAATTGGGAAAGGGATTAGGGAGGGGGTAGGATATTGGAGGGGGGGGGGGGCAGCTACACTACAGGAAAAATGGGGTTATAAAATAAATAAATACAAAATATGCAAATTTGATTACAAACTGGGTACGGGCAGACAGCTGCCCGTACCGAAGATGGCCACAAATAGGAAGAGGGGGGAGCTTAAGAGAGGTGTTTGGGGGGGAATCATGGAGGTTGGGGTGTTAGGTGGGAACCTACACTGCAGAAACTATTTATATATTTAAAATAAATTATTTAAAATAGACTTATTTTAGTACTGGCAGACTTTCTGCCAGTACTTAAGATGGCGGTGACAATTGTGGGGGAGGGAAGAGAGATTTTGAGAGGGGTCATGGAGGGATCAGGGCGTGGGATGTCAGGTGGGAGGCTGATCTCTACACTAAAGCTAAAATTAATCCTACAAGCTACCGTATTAACCCCTTAACTACTGGACATAATACAAGTGTTGTGCGCAGAGGCATTTAGCGGCCTTCTAATTACCATAAAGTAATGCCAAAGCCATAAATGTATGCTGTTTCTGAACAAAGGGGATCCCAGAGAAGCATTTACAACCATTTGTGCCATAATTGCACAAGCTGTTTGTAAATAATTTCAGTGAGCAACCTAAAGTTTGTGAAAAAGTGATTTTTTTTTTTTTATTTGATCGCATTTGGCGATGAAATATACCAAAATGGGCCTAGATCAATACTTTGGGTTGTCTACTAAAAAAAAATAATATATACATGTGAGGGGTTATTCAGGGATTCCTGACAGTTATCAGTTTTACAATGTAACTTTTGCCAATTTTGGAAAAAAATGGTTTGTAAGTAACAAAATGCTACTTGCACTTGTTGGGTATTTCTAAACTCAGGAAAAAATTTAGAAACTATTTAGCATTGGTGTTTTTTGGTGGTTGTAGATGTGTAACAGATTTTGGGGGGTCAAAGTTAGAAAAAGTGTGTGGGTTTTTTTTTTTTCTTTCATTTTTTCCATCATTTTATAAAATAAAATTATAGTAAATTATGATATGATGAAAATAATGGTATCTTTAGAAAGTCTATTTAATGGCGAGAAAAACAGTATATAATATGTGTGGGTACAGTAAATGAGTAAGAGGAAAATCACAGCTAAACACAAACACTGCAGAAATGTAAAAATAGCCTTGGTCCTTAATGGTAAGAAAATTGAAAAGTGCTGTGGTCACTAAGGGGTGAACCAGACAGAGTTGCAATACTTGCACAGGCCTAATGTCCAGGAAAGCAGAAGAATGAATTGGCAAACAGCAGATACATGCAGGGAAAACAGAATAGCCAGTGTTTAAATATTTAGAGGTGCCAAACAAGAAGCGGAATGTGCGCACAGTAAGTGGTACATGCAGCTTTTGGTATAGTAGGTTAGAACTCTGTGTGTCTTCCAGCAGCTATGATAGTGTACCTAAGGTATCTATGGAAATGGTGACAATTGTCATTGTCATATGTGGACTTATAGCCAAACCTACAACAAAAAACTGTTTATCTAATACCTAATGTCATGTCATGAAGATTGGTTAGATTTCATTGGTCTATTTTATTCATAGCAGATTTGCTGCTTTGTGCTTGTTCTCCATTAAAGCAACCGTCACGTGATGGGGATAGGAACGTCAAAATGTAACTGCCATGTCATTTTAAGACACTTCTTAAATGTATACTTATTCTTTTTCATCAAAAGATACCAAGAAAACTATGTACATTTGTTTTTTTAGTGGGGGAAGCTGGTAATTTGTGGCTACGCACATTTGCCTCTTGCCATTGGCTCACCAGTTGTGTTCAGTTAGCTCCCAGTAGTGCGTTGCTGACTGCTGCTGACTTTAACTGTGTGTTTAATCCATTTGCGGGGGGTTAAATTGTTATATACAAGCAATAGTGCAATAATAAATTGCTTCCACCTCTTTACATCAATTCCAAAAACTAATAAAACTACAGACCATTTACATGACACCCCTAACAGGTGCTGAGGAAACCGGGGTAGCCAGTACATCATAGAAAATAATCATCTTCAGGACCAGAGTAGGAGTAAAAATTAGCCCTGAAACAATTGTACACCTGCCCTAGTGAGTCTCTAGAATGCACAGACACCAGATTTCTCAAGGGAATTACTTAGTTGCACCTTTTATTAATTAAATATTATTTTGTAATAACAAAAATGGCAGATTAATATATAGGCACCTACAACCCAAATTCATCCATAACTCCGTCACAGTGTGAAGATGATTATCCATAGTGTGATCTGGAGAAGACACTCAAAACAGTGTGTGACTCGACACTAGAAACCAAAGGAGGGCTACTAATTGGTGCACAGTCTAGAAAAGAAATACTTTTGTGTAATTAAAACCTATAGAGAATATAAGAGAGGGGATAAAGCTGTGTTGCCTCTTCAAAAGCATCACCCCCAACTACTGCAGCCCACGAGGGCATTTTCTGCTTACTTGGTAGACCTTCAATACCTTTTTTTTTAATGAATGTTATCGCCTCAAACTAACTAAATATTCATATTATATAGCTGCTGCTTGTATTGTGTGTCATAATGTCTGTCCTGTCTGCAACAAGCTTTGTTTATCTACTGTGATTTGTTTCCTATTAAACCTGATGTTACTTGTTGCAGACTCTGCACATAATGAAGAAAGACCTAAGAGCAAAAATGGAAAAGGAAATCCAGGAGCTTCAAGATCTGATCATCAAGGCAGATGAGGACGCTTTCTTCCGAGAACTGGAGGCAGAGCGACTGAAAAAGAGACTTCAGATGGCATCTTTCCAATATAGCAAGAGCCATTGCCTGTAATGACTCTATAGTGCCACAGAAGGGAGCCAGAGAGTAAACATCTGGTTATTCTGTGGTCCTATGCCCACTTTTGCAGTGTAGTTTATAATGGAATCATTTTGAATCACTTTAAAAGCTCCTTTTTGTCACAGTGACCTGTTACAGATATTTCTGGCAGTTCCGGAGTTTATTGCTGCAGTGTCATTGGATTAATTACACCCAGAAAACAAATGGTTCTACATTATAAACAAACAACAACTGGTATGACTGAATCAGTCCTGTTTCAATATGCCAAGTTATATATGAATTGTATTATTCATTTTTTATGTATTTAGGTGACTAAAAAGTGCCTAATAGAAACACCCTGGTCAAAAATGTAGAGCTGATCTATAAAATACCTTCTGTTGCAGCTGATTGTACAAAAGCAAATTTTTACAGTAATTTACAATATTTATTTATTTTAGGATATTAACTTATTTGTAATCTTTAAAAAAAATTTAATTTGCCTTTTAGAAAGGAAATACTGATCTATTGCCTTGTTTTTTTTTCTCTTCCTTTAATATTTGTTGTCATCTTACTAAAAATGCCTTAATTATTATATTTTTACTGTGCCATAAGTCCACCAGCACTGAAATGTCTGATGTAACAGATGCAGCAAGGTGCTAGACAAAGGTTTAAATAGCACCACTAAATAAAGATGGACACAAAATAGCTTAGGAGCCAAGACATTGTCTAGATCAGTACGTTTGTTTTTAGTATTCCTATGGTCATTTTGTTCTCATAAATTCTCCTCTGCAGAGAAAAGTCTAAAACCTGGTCCTATAGCAATGTGTTTTCATCGTTCAGATCATTTGAAAGGGCAGATTTTCACAGGTTTCAAAATATCTGGAAAGGGTTGCAGATGTTGTACTATACCCATTGATAATGTGCTACCATATGTCAAAAGATCAAATACTAACCATCCTATTATGGTCAGACAGTGAAAAAATAAAACCTTTCAAGCCTCCCCAGTTTCAATACCTTTTTTTGGGGATGGTGTTAGGTTTGGTCAAAACGGCGTCAAAGTTGAAAGACAACATTTCATAAAATTGATTTTAAAGGACAGTCTATGTGAAATGTTTTTTTTTAAAGATAGAGTATCCCTTTATTACCCATTTCCCAGTTTTGCGTAACCAACACTGTTATATTAATACAGTTTTTACCTTGTATCTAAGCCTCTGCTGACTGCACCCTTATCTCAGTTCTTTTAACATACTTGTATTTTAGACAATTAGTGCTGTCTCCACTGGAGTGAGCACAATGTTATCTATTTTACAGACAGGAACTAGCGCTGTGAAACACTGATAAAATGCACTGAGATAAGGTGTCCTTCAAGGGCTTAGAAATTAGTATATGAGCTTACCTAGGTGTTTAGCTTTCAAAAAAGAATACCAAGAGAACAAAGCGCATTTTGATGATAAAAGTAGAGTGGAAAGTTTTTTTTAAATTGCATGTCCCATCTGAATCATGAACGTTTTATTTTGACTGTCCCTTTAAGTCATATAACTTGCTTTTATGCTAAAAACACAATTGGGAAAAGTTTAATGGAAGAAGATTATGATTTCACTGATGGCAAACTTTTTAGAGAGTGCCCAAATTAGTGCTAATCTTCCACAAAAAAAAGTAATTTTAGCCAACATCCCTTTAATTTTAATCATATAATATAGTATAGATTCATAAGAAACATTTATTCACCCTTAATCATCTTAATCACCCAAAACAACAGGCTAATTTATACTGATTTACTGTCTGACTCAGTCTAATTAAGATTCTGGCCAGTCTGTTTCATGATTAATAAAGAAGTGGCTGCTTTTTTATAGACCATAAAATGAAATAAACTTCTGATTTGCTGCTACTACTAACATTTTAGTGAACAAAATTGCTGCTTATGACAAAGTAATGGAAGAATGCACAAATGCTGTAACAATTCATACAAATGGGGGGTAGAAAAAGAATTACTTGGTACTGTCTGTCCTATTTGTAAATAAATATTTTATTCTGTTTGTAAATAATTTGTTCTGCCTTAACCCATTACGCAGCAAAGCAGCATGCAGCAACTTGCAGTCAGTGACACTAAGAGGTAGCTTTTTTTAATTACATTTTCTACCTAATTGTTGCACACATTGTACTTTGCTGAATTGCTTTTTGATATGAGAAGCAAACAAGGTTAATGTGAATAATAAAATACATTATACTAAGCCTCTAGTTTTTTTTTCCTGGCAAACAAAGCTGATAAGAACAGGAGAAGTGGACCGAGCGCTACACCCAGGGCCTTAAGCTTACTAACTATATAGCCTCCTAGTAGGCTAACAATATAAAATTTAAAATGGGGAGAGAGTAAGCGCTAAAAAGCTTAAAAGGCTAGTAAAAAGTACATTTGTAAATTTTTATATGTATTAAAATGTACTTTTTACTAGCCTTTTAAGCTTTTTAGCGTTTACTCTCTCCCCATTTAAACAAAGCTGATAAACAAATTTGGCAAATCATATTGTTTAAAAATAGGTCTGAGATTGTGTTTATGGAAACACACACAAGAGGGCGCTAATAGGTCTGTATGAATAACTAAATACTTCACAGATATTGCTATTTTTACAAATTAAAGGTTTGTGGCAACCCTGGTTCAGCAAGTCTACTGGCACCATTTTTCCAACATATTTAAACATATGAATACATATATACGTATATATATATATATATATATATATATATATATATACATACAACCAGAAAAAGATTGACTCACTGAAGGCTCAGATGATGGTTAGCATTTCTTTAGCAATAAAGTATTTTTTACTTAATGTATGTACATAGTCTTTTTTTTTTTTTTAACATAACGTCATTGAACACTTAATAGACTACAGTATAGTGTAAATATAACTTTTCTTTCATATAGGTGGCGAGAGTCCACAAGCTAGTTACAGATGGGATATACATTCCTACCAGGAGGGTATATCCCATCGGTAACTAGCTCGTGGACTCTTGCCACAATGAAATAAATGAATTAAATTAATTTGTCAGGTAAGTTCTTACATAAATTATGTTTTATATACACTGACTTACTTTATTGCTATATTTGGTTTATTGCAGTGGTCTGGAACCGAACCCGTAATATCTCTGAGGTACGACTGTAGATTAGACAAATCCATATACCATACACAGACCTATTAGTGCCCTCTAGTGTGTGTTTGAATAACCAAATACATTAGACAAATCTGTATACCAAACACACACAAGACGGCACTAATAGGTCTGTGTATGGTATACTGATTTGTCTAATCTATTTGGTTATTCAAACACACACAAGAGGGCAGTATTGAACAAATGGGAGACAATGCAATTTGTTTTAAAAAACGTATTTTCCTTCTTAGCTGATGAGTCCATATCTTCATAACATGTGGAATATATTGCAGCCTATCAGGAGGTGGTCAATAAACCTCACAGAGCCTTAGCTCCTCCTACCTCCTCTCCAGTTTATAGATTTCAGAGGTTCTCTACTATCAAGAGTTAATTTTTTCATATGATTTGTGGGCTCAGACCTGATTTGGGACCCAGTACCCCTAGAAAACTTCACTCCAAGAAGATGTAAGACTCTGAGTGAAACAGGGATGAGGATTACCTCTGTTATGTGCTTTCCAGAGCCCTAGTGGGTAATCATCTAAAAGCCATAACTGCACTCAGGCATCCCAGGGATCATTCTCTAGCCTCCACCTGAGTGGTTACAGGTATATCTGCAGTACAGTTACTTGCACTGGATAGGCTCTCTACTGGATCAGCAACCTGTGAGGGAGAAAGCCCTCAGCATGCTGGTAAGACACAGTGGAGGGGTGCTTTAGTCCAGGTAAGTGACTCATGCACTACACAGCCCAGGAGTTATCCAATAGTACTCTTCTTTCAGGTAATACACCTGATGAGCTTTACCTACGTGTTTAACATGGGAATTTGGGGGAATGAGGCACAGGATAGTAATTATCTAGCATCCTTAGGACTCCTTAGCAGGTCAATTTACCATTTTTACCTCAAAAACCTTTTTTTTCTACAAATAAATACTATATCTTTAATAGAGCCAGTAACTGCCTTGCACAGTTATCAATTAAATCTCTCACAGTGCAGTTGGGCAGGAGGACACAGGGGCCTTAGGAGAGGTGTTTTTTTCTGCACAAATCTTGGGCCTGCATATTCTTATGGTGATGAACCCAACCCCCTCTCCTTGGCAACCTCTCCCTTATCTGATTCAGCTGCTGTGAATTTGATCCGATTGATCTAAGTTTTTTTGGTGTTTTAATTCTGGCAAGTTTAACCCCTTCTGTGCCCTGTAAGTTAGGGGTGCCGGGTGTAGAGGATTTACAGTGCGACTTATTTTTCATTCTCTTAGCTCTTATGTTCTAAGGTGTGCTGTGGGCTAGTTCTGAAGTGAATAGTTCTAATCCCAGTTTATTTTACAAGATATGACGAGTCCACGGATTTCATCCTTACTTGTGGGATATCGCCTCCTGGTCAGCAGGAGGAGGCAAAGAGCTCTACAGCAGAGCTGTATATATATATATATATAGCTCCTCCCCTCCCTCCCACTCCAGTCATTCTCTTTTCCTGTGTTAGTGATAGAAAGAGGTAAAGTGAGGTATTAGTTTAGATTCTTCAATCAAGAGTTTGTTATTTTCAAATGTTGCCAAAGTGTACTATTTTATTATAGAGCAGCATCTGGAGTGTTAGCCTTTTAGGCTATGGGAACTAGTGGAGTTTTAGCTTCACTGCACCTCCCACGCTTATGCTGCTTCTATGTGTATGGTCTTAGACACTGCTAACTAAGACCTTTCTTTCACAGGACCTCAGGAGGAAGAGTGGACCTCTTGATACTGTGAAGTTATCATGCTGGTCCTCAGCATAGAGGTAGGTGCAGTTTTTTTTCTTGGGCAAAAGTCTCTCAGATTAACTGTACTAGCACTATACTTTTGCGGGCTAAGATTGAGATCTCCCTTATAAAATGGTGATATGACCCAGACACTCTGGCTGGTTACTAACCCAGAAGCGCTGGGATATAGATGTAAAAGAACGTTATTTTCAGACTCTGGTATTATGTGACACTACAGGGTAAACGAGATAACGTGCGAGGATGTTTTTTTACCAGACACTCGGGCATTGCTTAGGAGCCTTGAAGCACTGGGACATGCTGTGTGGGGTTACTTTAGATGAGCTGGCTGACGCTGGGGATTAGTTGAACTTATATATTTTTTTATTACGTTCCGGTAATGGCTGGTGGTTTACGCTCATGAAGGGCGGGACTTACTACTTTGCGCGCTTTGACAGCGCAGTTACTGTGGCGGTTCCGGGTGAAAGATTTCATCTAGGCTCTTAAGGCTGCTTGGGTTACAAGCGTCTTTAGGTGTGCCGGGTTGTGAATGTTTAGTCTGGTAGCGGGAAGGTAGGAGCCGCAGCAGAGCTGCGGCGAGGTGACGAAGTTATTTTTTGAAAATCATAACAGTGTGTTATTTTCATACAGCCCGCGTTCCGGAGCTGTAAACTTATGCAGTGCAGTTTTTTTCCTTAAAGTTACAGTACTCATTATATACTTGCTTGTTTTTATTTCCTTCAAATTGCAAAATGGATGACATTGAACAAAATACATGCCTTCTGTGTTTAAATGCCATTGTGGAACCCCCTGTTACACTTTGCCCCTCATGTATTACTAGGGCATTACAGTGTAAAGAACAAATTTTCTTAAATAATGATGATTGTGCTCAGACTGATGAGGTTCAGAATAAGCCACAACTTTCTCTCCATGCGTCTCAGCCCATAACGCCCGCGCAGGTGGCGCCATGTTCTTCATCGGCGTCTGCGTCATTCACTCTGCAGGATATGGCTGCAGTTATGTCATCAACTCTTACAGAAGTGTTATCTAAGTTGCCAGTACTACAGGGTAAACGTAGTAGAAAAGAGACCCAGGTGGTACATGCGGCTTCAGATTCCTTGATGGCGATCTCCGATGTTCCCTCCCAGGACTCTGAAGGGGGGGGTAGGGAGGTTCTGTTGGAAGGGGAACTATCTGACTCAGGTAGTGCATTACCCAAGACACATTCGGACGTGATGTCCTTTAGATTTAAGCTTGAACACCTTTGCCTGTTACTGCGGGAGGTTTTGATGACTCTGGATGACTGTGACTCTATTGTGGTCCCCCCAGAAAAATTGTGTAAGATGGACAGATATTTGGAGGTCCCTTCTTATTCTGACATTTTTCCGATTCCTAAGAGAATTTCGGAAATTATTACCAGGGAATGGGAAAGACCAAGTATACCGTTCTCTCCTTCCCCTATGTTTAAGAAAATGTACCCTTTACCTGACACCTTTCGGGACGCTTGGCAGACGATTCCTAAGGTGGAGGGAGCCATTTCTATATTGGCTAAGCATACAACTATCCCTATTGAGGACAGCTGTGCTTTCAAAGACCCTATGGATAAAAAGTTGGAGGGTCTTCTAAAAAAGCTGTTTGTTCATCATGGGTTTCTATTGCAACCGACGGCCTGCATTGTACCAGTTACTAATGCAGCTGCCTTTTGGTTTGACGCCCTAGAAGAGTCTCTTAAGACTGAGACTCCTTTGGAAGAAATAATGGATAGAATTAGGGCCCTTAAGCTGGCCAATTCCTTTGTTACGGATGCTGCTTTTCAGATCGCCAAGTTGGCGGCTAAGAATGCAGGTTTTTCCATTTTAGCACGCAGAGCCTTATGGTTGAAATCTGCGGATGTGTCCTCTAAATCCAAGCTTTTAGTTATTCCTTTCAAAGGAAAGACCCTATTCGGGCCTGAGTTGAAAGAGATAATTTCTGACATTACGGGAGGTAAGAGTCATCTCCTCCCTCAGGATAAGACATCTAAACAAAGGAGACAGAGTAATTTTCGTTCCTTGTGCACAAACCAAGCCCATCTGGAACAAGGGTATACAACCCAAGAAGCCCGCTGCTGCTCCCAAGACAGCATGAAGGGGCGGCCCCCGATCCGGGACCGGATCTAGTAGGGGGCAGACTTTCTTTCTTTGTCCAGGCTTGGATAAGAGATGTTCAGGATCCCTGGACAATAGAAATTGTGTCTCAGGGGTATCAATTGGAGTTCAAGAATTCCCTCCCTTTCTTCTTCTGTAGACCAGATAAAAAGAGAGGCGTTCTTACGTTGTGTAAAAGACCTCTCCACTATGGGAGTAATTTGTCCAGTTCCAAAACAGGATCAGGGATTTTACTCAAACCTTTTCGTGGTTCCCAAAAAAGAGGGAACGTTTTGACCCATTTTAGATCTCAAGAGTCTAAACAAGTTTCTCAGAGTCCCATCCTTCAAGATGGAGACGATTCGGACAATTCTTCCATTGATCCAGGAGGGTCAATATATGACTACCGTGGACTTAAAGGATGCATATCTTCATATTCCTATCCACAAAGATCATCATCAGTTCCTGAGGTTCGCCTTTCTGGACAAACATTACCAGTTCGTGGCTCTTCCATTCGGTTTAGCCACTGCTCCCAGAATTTTCACAAAGGTGCTAGGGTCCCTTCTAGCGGTTCTAAGGCCAAGGGGCATTGCTGTAGCACCTTACCTAGACGACATTCTAATCCAAGCGTCGTCCCTTTCCAAAGCAAGGGCTCATACAGACATTGTTTTAGCCTTTCTCAGGTCTCACGGGTGGAAGGTGAACGTAGAAAAGAGTTCCCTGTCCCCGTCCACAAGGGTTCCCTTTCTGGGAACAATAATAGATTCTGTAGAAATGAAGATTTTCCTGACAGAGGTCAGAAAATTAAAGCTTCTAAACGCTTGTCAAGTTCTTCAATCTATTCCTCAGCCTTCCATAGCTCAGTGCATGGAGGTAATAGAATTAATGGTTGCAGCAATGGACGTGGTTCCTTTTGCTCGAATTCATCTAAGACCATTACAACTGTGCATGCTCAAACAGTGGAATGGGGATTATGCAGATTCTGCAGTTCCTAAGGTTTGCCTTTCTGGACAAACATTTTCAGTTTGTGGCTCTCCCCTTTGGGCTGGCCACGGCACCCAGGATCTTCACGAAGGTTCTAGGGTCTCTGCTGGCGGTTCTCAGACCGCAAGGCATTGCCGTGGCACCTTATCTGGACAATATTCTGATCCAGGCATTGTCTTATCAATTAACAAAGTCTCATATCGACATGGTTCTGTCCTTTTTAAGGACTCATGGGTGGAAGGTGAATCTAGAAAAGAGTGCACTGATTCCACAGACAAAGGTTCCCTTCCTGGGAACTCTAATAGACTCTCTGTCCATGAAAATATACTTGACGGAAGTCAGAAAGTTAAAGATTCTGAATACATGCCGAGCCCTTCAGTCCAATCCTCGGCCATCAGTGGCTCAATGCATGGAGGTAATTGGATTGATGGTGGCGGCAATGGACATCATCCCGTTTGCTCGTTTTCATCTCAGATCTCTACAGCTGACCATGCTCAGACAGTGGAATGGAGATTATGCACATTTGTCTCCTCAGATAGATCTGGATCAGGAGACAAGAGACTCTCTTTGGTGGTTGTCGCTGGATCATCTGTCCCAAGGGGCGTGCTTCCGTAGACCTTCATGGGCGATAGTGACAATGGACGCCAGTCTACTAGAATAGGGTGCAGTCTGGGATTCCCTGAAGGCTCAGGGTGTGTGGACTCGGTCAGAGTCTCTACTTCCCATCAATATTATGGAGTTGAGAGCAATATTCAATGCGCTTCAAGCTTGGCCTCGGCCAAATTCATCAGATTTCAAGCGGACAACATTACGACTGTGGCTTACATCAATCATCAGGGAGGAACAAGGAGTTCCTTAGCGATAACAGAAGTATCCAAGATAATTCAGTGGGCGGAGACACACTCTTGTTATCTGTTGGCAATCTACATCCCAGGAGTGGAAAACTGGGAGGCGGATTTTTTGAGCAGACAGACGTTTCATCCGGGGGTCTTTGCAACCCTGATTATCAGATGGGGCAGACCGGAATTGGATCTGATGGCGTCTCGTCAGAATGTCAAGCTCCCGAGATACGGATCCAGGTCCAGGGATCCTCAAGCCGAACTGATAGATGCCTTGGTCGTTCAACCTAGCTTATGTGTTTCCGCCGTTTGCTCTCCTTCCCCGGGTGATTGCACGGATCAAACAGGAGAGGGCTTCGGTGATTCTAATCGCTCCTGCGTGGCCTCGCAGGACTTGGTACGCCGATCTGGTGGACATGTCCTCTCTGCCGCCGTGGAAGCTTCCATTGAAGCAGGACCTTCTCATTCGGGGACCCTTCCATCATCCGAATCTAATTTCTCTGAAGCTGACTCCTTGGAGATTGAACGCTTGATTTTATCTAAGGGAGGGTTATTGATACTTTAATTCAGGCTCGCAAGCCTGTTACCAGAAAAATTTACCATAAGATATGGAGTAAATATCTTTATTGGTGCGAATCATGGAGTAGAGTCAGGATTCCTAGGATTTTATCTTTTCTCTCTTTTTTGGAGAAAGGATTGTCAGCTAGTTCCTTAAAGGGACAGATTTCTGCTTTGTCTATTTTGCTAGACAAGCGTCTGGCAGATGTTTCAGATGTTCAATCTTTTTGTCAGGCCTTGGCTAGAATCCGGCCTGTGTTTATACCTATTGCTCCTCCTTGGAGTTTAAATTTAGTTCTTAATGTTCTTCAAGGTGTTCCGTTTGAACCCATGCATTCCATAAATATTAAGTTATTATCTTGGAAGGTTTAATTTTTGGTTGCTATTTCTTCTGCTCGCAGAGTTTCTGAGCTTTCGGCATTACAAAATGATTCTCCTTATCTTATTTTCCATTCGGATAAGGTGGTGTTACGTACTAAACCAGGTTTTCTTTCTAAGGTTGTTTCTAACAAGAATATTAATCAGGAAATTGTTGTTCCTTCCTTGTGCCCCAAACCTTCCTCTAAGAAGGAGCGTCTGTTACATAATTTGGATGTAGTCCATGCCTTGAAGTTCTATTTGCAGGCGACTAAGGATTTTCGTCAAACATCATCTCTATTTTTTGTTTTTGCTGGGAAACGTAGGGGTCAGAAAGCTACGGCTACCTCCCTTTCTCTTTGGCTGAGGAGTATCATCCGTGTTGCTTACAAGACTGCTGGGCAGCAGCCTCCAGAACGAATTACTGCTCATTCTACTAGAGCTGTGGCTTCCTCATGGGCATTTAAAAACGATGCTTCTGTTGAGCAGATTTGCAAGGCTGCAACTTGGTCGTCTCTTCACACTTTTTCCAAATTTTCCAAATTTGATACTTTTGCCTCGTCCGAGGCTGCTTTTGGGAGAAAGGTTCTTCAAGCAGTGGTGCCTTCTGTTTAGGTTCCTGTCTTGTCCCTCCCTTTCATCCGTGTCCTATTGCTTTGGTATTGTTTCCCACAAGTAAGGATGAAATCCGTGGACTCATCATATCTTGTAAAAGAAAAGGAAATTTATGCTTACCTGATAAATTTATTTCTTTTACGATATGACGAGTCCACGGCCCACCCTGTTATTTTTTAAAGACAGGTTTTTATTTTTATTGAACTTCAGTCACCTCTGCTCCTTGGCTTTTCCTTTCTCTTCCTAACTTCGGTTGAATTACTGGAGTGGGAGGGAGGGGAGGAGCTATATATACAGCTCTGCAGTGGTGCTCTTTGCCTCCTCCTGCTGACCAGGAGGCGATATCCCACAAGTAAGGATGAAATCCGTGGACTCGTTATATCGTAAAAGAAATAAATTTATCAGGTAAGCATAAATTTCCTTTTTTTGTACAACAATTTGTTTTTAAATTGTGCAACCCCATCTGTCTGCAGTTTTGTGTGTTGAGCAGCAAATGTAATCCCCCTTTTAACCCACTAAGAGGTACTTTGACTCCATTTTATGCAGTTCTGCCAATCCTTTGTTACCACAACTTGGTTTATTTTAATGCAGCAAGCTGATTAAACTGCTTTAGTTTGTATAATGAGATTATATATTATGTGCTTTAAATTAACAATTTGCATATTCATTCCTCATATAAGATTTTTTTTATTTATATCTCAGCTGCTTAAATTTGCATACAAAATGTATACATATAATAGTACATGTATGTCCTTGCTGCTAGCGTTTAATAAATTATGCCAAAGAGTTTCTGTAGTGTTCTAAGGAATACAGATTTAAAATGGCATACTCTCCTTACAGTACATTAATACTATATAGGTATAATATTGTACAACAGACTTAAATTATCTCTACATAGACTGTTTTATATTACAGAGAGTACAAGATCTCTCTCTGTAGTGGCTCAACTTTGAATATTCATTCCTTCAAGCATGAATATTCACTATGTATGTATGTATGTGATGTACAAATCTGTCACATGCTTGTTTCTGAAAACCATATGCATGGCAGGAGTTTTTGTGAAGCTTATACCATATTTAAGTTCCTGCATATATAATTCTAATATATATATACAGGTTACAGAGTCTCAGTCAGCCCATTGCCGCACCTCACCAAAAAATACTGCCAATAAAAGGATGAGAGCAAGTGAAATTTTATTGGCTATTCAAATCAGCCACTAGAATTTCACTTGCTCTCATGCTATTGGCTACTTTAAATAGCCAATAGGATTTGAGTAGCTTTCATCCTATTGGCTGATTTGATTTGGAAGAATCAACTCAGCCAATAGGAATTCAAGGGACGCCATCTTTAATCGCGTACCTTGAATTCACTATTCAGTGTATGGCGGAGGTCGTACGAAGAGGATACTCCACGCTCCATGGCTCCGCGGTCGCCGGTCTTCAGTTCCGCAGTCTTCAGCTCAACTCCACGCAGGATTTTCCTGGAAGAAGAAGAGGTTGCGTTTGGAAGAAAACTTCACGCCTGGAACAGGACCTCCTCCGCCGGACTTCTGGAACCGTGAGTACCAACCTGGGGGTTAGATTTAGGATTTTTTAAGGTTTTTTGGGGGGGATTTGTTTTATTTAGATTAGGGATGGGCAGAAAAAGAGCTAAATGCCCTTTTAAGGGCAATGCCCTGCAAAAAGTGCTTTTAAGGGCTACTGGTAGTTTATTATTAAAATAGGGGGTGTTTCTTCTATAAGATACGATGAGTCCACAGATTCATCCTTTACTTGTGGGATATTATCCTCCTGCTTACAGGAAGTGGCAAAGAGCACCCCAGCAGAGCTGTCTATATAGCTCCTCCCCTGACTCCACCCCCCAGTCATTCTCTTTGCCTATACTAAGTAATAGGAAGGGTAAAGTGAAAGAGGTGATAAAATGTTAGTTTTTATTTTCTTCAAGCAAGAATTTTTTATTTTAAATGGTACCGGTGAGTGCTATTTTTTCCCAGGCAGCAGATGGATGAAGATTTCTGCCTGGAGACTAATGATCTTAGCAGTTGTTACTAAGATCCAGAGTAGTTCCCAAAGAATGGCTGAGGAGTACTTAAGAAACTTCAGTGTGAGGAACGGTTTTCATGCTACAAGCATTGAGGTATGTTCAGTCATTGTTTTCTGAAGAGACTGTGTTATTTCAGAATTGGCTGACAGTATCCCCATGAGGGAAGGGGTAAGCAGTAATTTTATTGTGAAAAAGAGTATTACTGGACCTGTATGTTGGGCTATAAAATGATTGACACTGATAACATAATGTTTGTGGGCAAACGATTATATGTTGGGAGATAACAACGTTTTTTTTGTGACAAACGTTTTCTTTTTTATTGGCAATGGCGGGTACACATGGCTTCAGTTAGATTTGGGTATATGAACCCACATGGCTAGATTTTTAGACCGCTTTGGAGCGGTCCTTTTGCAAAGCTGTGAGACATCGAGTAGATGGGCGGGGCCTATTTTCGCGCCTCAGTTGCGCAGTTATATTCCCCATGCAAGCAGCAAGCTCCAGCTCCGGTGGGCCCTTCAAGAAAGTTTGGGCCTAATCGAAGGGTTAATCCGATTTTGCAGACCCCTGAGGGCAGATAGGCACCACAGCAGGGCTGTGGCGAGGTGCAGGTTTTTTTTTTTGACTGATTATAACGTTTTTTGTCTAACGTTTTTTATACATAAGAGTTAAGTGATCCTTTTCTTGTGGTGCAATCTTAGCTGGCAAGTTAGGATATAATTAGCATAAAATTGAGATAATTTTATCACTTTGAAGCAGTTTTGGAAAAATTGTATGCTTTTTTTCTCTTAAAGGCGCAGTACCGTTTTTTCAGATTATTATTTTTTCACTAAATAAAGTGTTTTATAGCCTGTTAGTGGTTATTACTAGCCTGTTTAACATGTCTGACATTGAGGAAAGCCAATGTTCCATGTGTTTAGAAGCCATTGTGGAACCCCCACTTCAAATGTGTCCCTCATGTACTGAAAGGGCCTTACATTGCAAGGACCATATTTTAGCTGATAAAAGTATATCTCAGGATGATTCTCAGTCAGAAGAGAATCCGGTTATGCCATCTGCTTCTCCCCAAGTGTCACAACCTTTAACGCCCGCCCAAGCGACGCCAAGTACTTCTAGTGCGTCTAATTCTTTCACCCTGCAAGATATGGCTGCAGTTATGTCTACTACCCTTACAGAGGTATTATCTAAACTGCCAGGGTTACAGGGTAAGCACAGCAGGTTAGGCATTAGAGTAAATGCTGAGCCCTCTGATGCTTTATTGGCCATCTCCGATGTACCCTCACAGTGTTCTGATATGGGGGTGGGGGAATTGCTGTCTGAGGGAGAGCTTTCAGACTCAGGAAAAATGTTCCCTCAAACAGACTCAGATGTAACAGCCTTTAAGCTTAAGCTTGAACACCTCTGCTTGTTACTCAGGGAGGTCTTAGCGACTCTGGATGATTGTGACCCTATTGTCATACCACCAGAGAAACTGTGTAAAATGGATAAATATCTAGAGGTCCCTACTTACACTAATGTTTTTTCAGTCCCTAGAAGAATTTCGGACATTGTTACTAAGGAATGGGATAGACCAGGCATTCCGTTCTCTCTGCCTCCTACTTTTAAGAAAATGTTTCCAATATCTGACACCATTCGGGATTCGTGGCAGACAGTCCCTAAGGTGGAGGGAGCTATTTTTACCCTGGCTAAACTATACCTATTGAGGACAGTTGTGCTTTCAAAGATCCTATGGATAAAAAAAATAGAAGGGCTTCTAAAGAAATTGTTTATTCATCAGGGTTTTCTTCTACAACCTATAGCGTGCATTGTTCCAGTAACTACTGCAGCAGCTTTTTGGTTTGAGGTTCTAGAGGAGTCTCTCAAGGTTGAGACCCCATTAGATGATATTTTGGATAGAATTAAAGCTACCATTTTAGCGCATAGAGCGTTATGGCTTAAGTCATGGTCTGCTGATGTGTCATCTAAATCCAAGCTTTTAGCTATTCCCTTTAAGGGTAAGACCCTATTCGGGCCTGAACTAAAGGAGATCATTTCTGACATTACTGGAGGTAAAGGTCATGCCCTTCCTCAGGACGAGACAGTTAAAATGAGGACCAAATAGAATAATTTTCGTTCCATTCGAAACTTTAAAGGCAGTCCCTCTACTTCCTCATCCGCCTCCAAGCAGGAGGGGAACTTTGCTCAATCCAAGTCAGTCCGGAGACCTAACCAGACCTGGAATAAAGGTAAACAGGCCAAGAAGCCCACTGCTGCTACCAAGACAGCATGAAGGGGCAGCCCCCGATCCGGGACCGGATCTAGTAGGGGGCAGACTTTCTCTCTTCGCTCAGGCTTGGGCAAGAGACGTTCAGGATTCCTGGGCATTAGAAATTGTGTCCCAGGGGTATCGTCTAGAATTCAAGGATTCTCTCCCAAGGGGGAGATTTCATCTTTCACGTTTGTCTGTAGACCAGACAAAAAGAGAGGCGTTCTTACACTGTGTAGAAGACCTATATACCATGGGTGTAATCTGCCAAGTGCCAAAATTAGAACAAGGGCAGGGGTTTTATTCCAATCTGTTTGTGGTTCCCAAAAAAGAGGGAACCTTCAGACCGATTTTAGATCTCAAAAGTCTAAACAAATTTCTCAGAGTTCCATCGTTCAAGATGGAGACCATTCGAACAATCTTACCAATGATCCAGGAGGGTCAATATATGACCACCGTGGATTTGAGGGATGCGTATCTTCACATTCCTATCCACAAAGATCATCACCAGTTCCTCAGGTTCGCCTTCCTGGACAAACATTACCAATTTGTGGCCCTTCCTTTTGGGTTGGCCACAGCTCCCAGAATTTTCACAAAGGTGCTAGGGTCCTTTTTGGCGGTTCTAAGACCGCGTGGCATATCAGTGGCGCCCTATCTGGACGATATCTTGATTAAGGCGTCAACTTACCATCTAGCCAAATCCCACACGGACATCGTGCTAGCTTTTCTAAGAACTCACGGGTGGAAGGTGAACATAAAAAAGAGTTCACTTGTTCCTCTGACAAGAGTTCCATTCCTAGGTAGACATGAAAATTTTTCTGAAGGAGGTCAGAAAATCAAAGATCTTAACTACTTGCCGAGCACTTCATTCCATTCCTCGGCCATCAGTGGCTCAGTGTGTAAAGTCTATTTCAACTATGTAAGTGGAACGCAACTGCAGATCAATTATTGTCTTGTATCACCAGGGTTTTTGGGCTATTTAGGTGAGCATAGACCAGTAAACCTGTGGTGAATTAATATTAAGTTAGAGGTTCAATGCTGTTAGTACTATCACAACATGAATCCTTCTAAGCACAATATTTCCAATACTGTTAGACTGGCACAGTATGGAAAAAATAATGAAAAAATGATAGAAGAAAAATATGCTTCTAATTTAAAGAACTTGAGAGAACAAAAATTATTTTTTAAGCTTACATTAAATAAACATGTAATGCAGGAGAGAGTTGGTTAATCCTTATAAGAAGTAAGCTTGGTTTGCAAGAGATATACTTTTAACAAGTCACAGAGAATGCTTCAGTTGTCTTGTAGCTGTAACTTTGTAACTGTGTTTATTGAGAGCAACTGCTGCAGAGTAAGAGAGGAATTTGGCAAGATGCCCAGACTTGCAGTTGCAAAACCAAGTAACAGTTTTTATTTTGAAATAGTTAAATCCTCTTCAGTTCAAGCTTGAAACTTAAAGCTCAAAGTCTTGTTCTTAAAGCAGCATATATATTATGAAGTGAGAAAGGAGACATTGATTCCCCAGTATGAAATAGTGTGCAGAGTTATTTAGAAAACTGCAGTGCCTGTCAGTTCCAGTTAAATTAAGAGTGATGCTGTAAGTGTACAATAGCAATTCAGCAGTTAAGTTCTCAAATAGTATGCAAGGAATAAAATTAAGAGGTAACTTAGCTGTAAGTCCAAGGATGCAAACAGGATATTTCAGGGGATGTAATCCTTGTAGAAAATAGTACAGAGTAGTCCAAGCAAACAGTCCTTTGTGAAAGCAGTTGGTTTGAGAAAAACAATGCAGCTCAGAGACTGTGTGTAAGCTGTTACTCCTGCTAATGAAAATAACTAATCACCTGTTTGCTGACAGGTGGAGCCTTAAGTAACATGAAAGTGAGAGAACCATGTGATGAGAAGTGAGAGAAGTAAAACATGAAATGGAATCCTGACATAAGCCCCCCTTCAAGGAAGCCGATCCTCGGCTTGATGCCTGGGTCTATGTGGATAGCGTCTATGGAAGCGGGAGAGCAACCGAGGGGCATTGATGTGGGTGTGCGGTTCCCAACTGTCGTCATCTGGCGAGAAACCCTTCCACCTCACAAGGTATTGCAACTGACCATTGTAGTATCTAGAGTCCAATAGGTCTTGGACCTCAAATATGTCAACATCCAAGGTCACCGGATCAGGGGGAAGAATAGTTTTAGTCGTTGAGGTAGAAGAAGCCGGTTTCAGGAGCGAGACATGGAAGGTGGGGTGAATAGGTAATGATGATGGAAGATCAAGAGTAACTGCATTGGCATTAACAATATTGCTTACTGTAAAGGGTCCGATAAATAAGCCAGCTAATTTTTTACTGGGAACAGGTATTTTGATATTTTTGGTTGAAAGCCAGACTTTATCTCCTACTGCATAGACAGGAGAAGGTCTTCTACGGAGATCATAGTACTTCTTTTGTATAGCTTGTGCGTTCTGGATGTTTAGACACAAGGAATGAAAATTCTTCGCTATCTTTTGTAGAAGGTCATCAACCGGTTGAGAAGTTGGGGCAATTGAGTCATGGATGAAGAAGTTAGGGTGGAAAGCGTAATTCGCAAAGAATGGAGACAAATTGGTTGAACTGTTTTTACTATTATTATATGCAAATTCTGCCATGTATAGGTACCGGGCCCACTCTGTTTGTTGGTATGAGCAGTAACAGCAGATGTACTGTTCAAGCCATTGGTTTAACCTTTCAGTTTGACCATTGGTCTGCGGATGGAAGGCTGTACTAAGTCGATGATCAATCTGTAGATGTTGGGCGAGGGATTTCCAGAATTTTGAAGTAAATTGAGCTCCTCTGTCAGTTGTTATGATGTTCGGGATCCCATGGAAGCGTACAACTGAATTCAGGAAAAGTTGAGCAGTCTCCGTGGATGTGGGTACCTTGTGATACGGAATGAATAAAGCCATCTTTGTGAGAATATCTGTAACAACAAGAATAGTATTAAATCCAGAACTTAAAGGAAGTTGAACAATAAAGTCCATACCTATATGAGCCCAAGGTCTTTCAGGGATATCCATAGGTATTAGGTGACCATATGGTTTATTTCTATCCTTTTTAGAAGTGATACAGATATCACAGTGTTGTATATAATTATGGACGGAATCAGACATGTTTGGCCACCAATAAAGTCTTGATAAGAGATCTAATGTCCTTTTGATACCAGGGTGTCCAAGCAAAGGAGGATCATGATGTTGTTTAATCAAGTCTTTCCTGAGAGATTCTGGGATATATAGCTTGGAGTCGTGATAATAGAAATCAGCATTTTGAGTCAGATGTAGATGAGATCTCTGATTATCTGACTGTAGAGCAGTAAGGAGTTGAGTTTTAAATGTAAGCATCAGGCCCAAGAATTTGTCTGCAGGTATGATGGAAGTAACTTCTTGAGAATTTGGTGGTCTGGGATCTCTCCTGGAGAGAGAGTCAGCCTTCCCATTTTTAGATCCAGGTCTGTATACTATAAGATAGTTAAACCTGCTAAAGTACAGGCTCCATCTTACTTGTCTACTGGACAGAGTTTTATTTTTCTGCAGGAATTCCAGGTTGCGATGATCTGTATAGATTATGATAGGTTGTACTGTGCCCTCTAGAAGATGTCTCCATGTATCGAAAGCACGTTTAATTGCGAGAAGTTTTTTTTCTCCGATGGAGTAGTTAATCTCGGCTGGAGAGAGTAGCTTAGAATAGAAAGCTACTGGATGAAGTGGTTGTGTAAGACTTTTCCTTTGAGAGAGAATAGCGCCAAGAGCAAAATCTGAAGAGTAGACCTCGAGGACGAATTGGAGGGAAGGATCTGGAAATTGTAGTATAGGTGCAGTAGTGAATGAGGTCTTCAGGTTGCGAAAGGCCTCATCGGCATCTTTATCCCAACGGAATGGCACACAGGTGCTGGTGAGTCTAGAAAGAGGTTTTATCTTTTGGGAGAAGTTCCTAATAAATTTGCGGTAATAATTACTGAAACCTAGAAATCGTTGTAATTCTTTTCTGTTAGTGGGTTGTGGCCAGTTTCTCACGGCTTCTACCTTATTTTCTTGCATTTGAATGCCATTGGGTCCTATACTGTAACCCAGGAAATCAATTACAGTAACGTGGAAAAGACACTTCTCAAGTTTAGCGTAAAGTCTATGCACTTGCAGTCTTGACAAGACCCAGCTAACATGCTTCACGTGATCTTCTAAAGTTTTGGAATAAATAAGGATGTCGTCCAGGTATACCACAACGCAGATGTCAAGAAGGTCATGGAAAACATCATTCACGAAAAACTGAAATGTGGCCGGAGCATTAGTAAGCCCGAAGGGCATTACAAGATATTCAAAGAGACCATATCTCATACGGAATGCGGTCAACCACTCATCACCCTCTCTTATTCGAACAAGATTATAAGCCCCTCTAAGATCAAGCTTGGTAAAAAAAATTTGCATCTTGAAGGCGTTCGATAAGTTCGGGGATGAGTGGTAAGGGATACCGGTTTTTGATGGTTATTTTGTTCAACTCCCTAAAATCAATTATAGGTCGAAGTGAGTTGTCTTTGTTTCTGACAAAGAAGAAACCAGCTGCGGCAGGTGAAACAGAGGGGCGAATAAAGCCTTTTTTCAGGTTTTCATCTAAATAGGTTTTAAGATGGTCCAACTCTGGTTGACAGAGAGGGTATAGATGGCCGTATGGAGGTGTGGTTCCTGGTTTGAGGTCAATAGGACAGTCATAGGTCCGATGAGGAGGTAAGCTGTCTGCCTCCTTTTTGCTGAAGACTTCTTTAAATTTGTCGTAAGCTTTGGGGATACTGGGCACTTCAGTAATATGTAAAAGAGTTGTAGGATGTAAGCAACTTTGTTGACAGTATTTAGAATTAAATTTGATGTCAAGAGAACTCCAAGTTATTGTTGGTTCATGTAATCGAAGCCATTGTAAACCTAAGACAATAGGGAAGAGTGGAGAACTGATAATATCAAACGTGATATATTCTTGATGTGAGTCAAAGGTGGTAACCAGAATGGGGATGGTATGTTGTATTATAGGTCCTGAAGAAATTTCAGACCCATCCACTACTCGAATAAAAACAGGAGACAATTTTTTTATGAGTGGTATTTTATTTGTTAATGCAATAGAAGCATCGATGTAGTTTCCTTGTGCGCCTGTATCAATTATGGCCTCTTTCTTCAGCTGTTTGCAGTCCCACTGTAAAGAGAGGGGTAGAATACAGTGAATGGGTTTGTCATATACCAATAGAGAAGTCAAACTAGAAAATGACTTACGGTTCTTGTTCTTGCGTAGAGATGGACAATCCTGAACAGAGTGAGCAGCGGAACCGCAATACATGCAAAGTCCCTTGGATTTACGTCTGAATCTTTCTTCAGAAGTGAGGGGGCCTCGAATGAAGCCAATCTCCATAGCCTCTGGAGCACTGCTAGAAGAATGAGCAGTGGAAGTTGTTTGAATGGGGTGAGTAGGCCTTTTATAGGAGGGCTCTGTGTGCTGGCGTTCCATCTTTCCTTCTCTTAATCTCCTATCAATCTGCATAACCAATCTCATAAATGCTTCCAAAGAGTCTGGGATATCTATACGAGCAAGTTCATCTTTCACCTGATCAGACAGACCTAATCTAAATTGACTTTTAAGAGCAACTGCATTCCATTGGGAATCAATAGCTTGTTGTTTTAATTCAGTAATATAGGTCTCGACTGGTCGGTTGCCTTGTTTTAACTTCCTCAGTTTATCATCCGCTGTATGTTGGAGGTTGGAATCTGAATATAACTCATCCATAACAGCAAGGAAGGACTGTAAAGAGGACAGAAGAGGGCTGTTTGACTCAAACAAAATATCTGCCCAAAGTAATTATGCTCAACACCTTGGTCCTGTCATTAGGATATGTGACAGGTTTCAGACTAAATGTTAGTACACAAGCATTTCTGAATTGACGATACTGACGTCTGTCACCATGGAAAAAATCTGGCGGAGCAATGATTGGCTCAGTAACAGGCTGTGCAGGAACAGGTTTGCTAGAAACTGAATCTTGAATAACCTTCCTAAGGGTCTCATTCTCTACTTTTAAATCCCTGAGACCCTGGTTAAGTTCATCCACTTGTTTAGAAAGGTTATAAACAATTGTTGGGAGATCTGCTGGTTCCATTGTAAGGCTTAGTTATTATGTAAAGTCTATTTCAACTATGTAAGTGGAACGCAACTGCAGATCAATTATTGTTTTGTATCACCAGGGTTTTTGGTCTATTTAGGTGAGCATAGACCAGTAAACCTGTGGTGAATTAATATTAAGTTAGAGGTTCAATGCTGTTAGTACTATCACAACATGAATCCTTCTAAGCACAATATTTCCAATACTGTTAGACTGGCACAGTATGGAAAAAATAATGAAAAAATGATAGAAGAAAAATATGCTTCTAATTTAAAGAACTTGAGAGAACAAAAATTATTTTTTAAGCTTACATTAAATAAACATGTAATGCAGGAGAGAGTTGGTTAATCCTTATAAGAAGTAAGCTTGGTTTGCAAGAGATATACTTTTAACAAGTCACAGAGAATGCTTCAGTTGTCTTGTAGCTGTAACTTTGTAACTGTGTTTATTGAGAGCAACTGCTGCAGAGTAAGAGAGGAATTTGGCAAGATGCCCAGACTTGCAGTTGCAAAACCAAGTAACAGTTTTTATTTTGAAATAGTTAAATCCTCTTCAGTTCAAGCTTGAAACTTAAAGCTCAAAGTCTTGTTCTTAAAGCAGCATATATATTATGAAGTGAGAAAGGAGACATTGATTCCCCAGTATGAAATAGTGTGCAGAGTTATTTAGAAAACTGCAGTGCCTGTCAGTTCCAGTTAAATTAAGAGTGATGCTGTAAGTGTAAAATAGCAATTCAGCAGTTAAGTTCTCAAATAGTATGCAAGGAATAAAATTAAGAGGTAACTTAGCTGTAAGTCCAAGGATGCAAACAGGATATTTCAGGGGATGTAATCCTTGTAGAAAATAGTACAGAGTAATCCAAGCAAACAGTCCTTTGTGAAAGCAGTTGGTTTGAGAAAAACAATGCAGCTCAGAGACTGTGTGTAAGCTGTTACTCCTGCTAATGAAAATAACTAAGCACCTGTTTGCTGACAGGTGGAGCCTTAAGTAACATGAAAATAAGAGAACCATGTGATGAGAAGTGAGAGAAGTAAAACATGAAATGGAATCCTGACACAGTGTATGGAGGTAATTGGATTAATGGTAGCGACAATGGACATAGTTCCGTTTGCCCGCTTACATCTCAGACCACTAAAGCTGTGCATGCTCAGACAGTGGAATTGGGATTATGCGGATTTATCTCTGCGGATAAATCTGGATCTAGAGACCAGAGACTCTCTTCATTGGTGGTTATCACAGGATCATCTGTCCCAAGGAATGTGCTTCCGCAGGCCAGCATGGGTCATAGTGACGACGGACGCCAGCTTCTTGGGCTGGGATGCAGTCTGGAATTCCCTGAAGGCTCAGGGTGTGTGGACTCAGGAGGAGTCCCTACTACCAATCAATATCCTGGAACTGAGAGCGATATTCAACGCGCTTCAAGCGTGGCCTCAGCTGGCTTCGGCCAAATTCATAAGATTCCAGTCGGACAATATCACGACTGTGGCACATATCAATCATCAAGGGGGAACAAAGAGTTCTCTAGCGATGATAGAGGTTTCCAAGATAATTCAATGGGCAGAGACACACTCTTGCCATCTATCAGCAATATATATCCCAGGAGTGGAGAACTGGGAAGCGGATTTTCTAAGTCGTCAGACTTTTCATCCGGGGGAGTGGGAGCTCCATCCGGAGGTGTTTGCACAATTGATTCATCAATGGGGCACACCGGAATTGGATCTGATGGCATCTTGTCAGAATGCCAAACTTCCTTGTTACGGGTCCAGATCAAGGGATCCTCAAGCAGTACTGATAGATGCTCTAGCAGTACCTTGGTCGTTCAACCTTGCTTATGTGTTTCCACCTTTTCCTCTTCTTCCTTGTCTGATTGCCAGAATCAAACAGGAGAGGGTTTCGTTAATCTTGATAGCGCCTGCGTGGCCACGCAGGACTTGGTATGTAGACCTGGTGGAGATGTCATCTCTGCCACCGTGGAAACTGCCACTGAGACAGGACCTTCTCATTTAGGGTCCGTTCCAACATCCAAATCTACTTTCTCTGCAACTGACTGCCTGGAGATTGAACGCTTGATTTTATCTAAGCGGGGATTCTCTGAGTCGGTCATTGATACTTTGATTCAGGCTCGAAAGCCTGTCACTAGGAAAATTTACCATAAGATATGGCGTAAATATCTTTATTGGTGCAAATCCAAAGGCTACTCATGGAGTAAGATCAGGATTCCTAGGATTTTGTCCTTTCTCCAAGAAGGATTGGAGAAGGGGTTGTCAGCTAGTTCCTTAAAGGGACAGATTTCTGCTTTGTCAATCTTACTGCACAAGCGTCTGGCAGACGTCCCAGAGGTTTAGTCATTTTGTCAGGCTTTGGTTAGATTTAAGCCTGTGTTTAAACCTGTTGCTCCGCTATGGAGTTTGAATTTAGTTCTTAATGTTCTTCAAGGGGTTCCGTTTAAACCTATGCATTCCATAGATATTAAACTTCTATCTTGGAAAGTTCTGTTTTTAGTTGCTTTCTCTTCTGCTCAAAGAGTTTCTGAGCTATCTGCATTACAATGTGACTCGCCTTATCTTATATTCCATTCTGATAAGGGGGGTTTGCGCACTAAACCTGGATTCCTTCCTAAGGTTGTGTCTAACAAGAATATTAATCAGGAAATTGTTGTTCCTTCTCTGTGTCCTAACCCTTCTTCTAAGAAGGAGCGTCTGTTACATAACTTGGACGTGGTTCGTGCCTTGAAGTTTTACTTGCAAGCGACCAAGGATTTCCGTCAAACATCTTCCCTGTTTGTTGTCTATTCTGGAAAACGGGGCAAAAAGCTACGGCTACCTCTCTTGCTTTTTGGCTGAAAAGCATCATCCGTTTGGCATACGAGACTGCTGGAAAGCAGCCTCCAGAAAAGATTATAGCTCATTCTACTAGAGTGGTGGCTTCCACATGGGCTTTTAAAAACTATGCTTCTGTTGAACAGATTTGTAAGGCTGCGACTTGGTCTTCCCTTCATACCTTTTCCAAATTTTACAAATTTGATACTTTTGCTTCTTCGGAGGCTATTTTTGGGAGAAAAGTTCTTCAAGCAGTGGTGCCTTCTGTTTAGGTATCTGTCTTGTCCCTCCCGTTCATCCGTGTCCTGTAGCTTTGGTATTGTATCCCACAAGTAAAGGATGAATCCGTGGACACGTCGTATCTTATAGAAGAAAAGGAAATTTATGCTTACCTGATAAATTGATTTCTTCTAAGATACAACGAGTCCACGGCCCGCCCTGTCAAATTAAGACAGATTATATTATTTTGTTTAAAACTTCCGTCACCTCTGCACCTTTTAGTTTCTCCTTTTTCTTCCTATGCCTTCGGTCGAATGGCTGGGGGGTGGAGTCAGGGGAGGAGCTATATAGACAGCTCTGCTGTGGTGCTCTTTGCCACTTCCTGTTAGCAGGAGGATAATATTCCACAAGTAAAGTATGAATCTGTGGACTCGTCGTATCTTAGAAGAAATCAATTTATCAGGTAAGCATAAATTTCCTTTTTTATTTTTTTTGGGGGGGGGCTTTTTTATTTTAATAGGGATTAGGTTTAATTTTGTTAAATTTGGTAATTTGATTTTTTTTTTATTTTCTGTAATGTTAACTTTTTTTATTTTTTGTACACTTATTTTTTCTTTTTTTTGTAACTTTAGAATGTATTAGTTTAGGTAATTTGGGTTTATTTAATGGGGTGTTAGGTAAGGTTTGTTAGGTTAGGGGGTGTTAGGTTAGTGTACTGTACTTAGTTATTTAAATAGTAATTTGTGTTGTAGGTTTTTGCGGTTTAAAGGGTTAATAAGTTAAATAGGTTTATTGCGATGCAGGGGTTTTGCGGTTTAGGGGTTAATAGGGTAAATCTGTTTATTGCGATATAGGCATTTTGCGGTTTAGGAGTTAATACTTCATTAGGATATTTTTTTGTTATATTTCGTGCGGGCTGTGTTTTTTTTTTTAATACTTGATGCGGGTGGTAATTATTTTTTTTCAATACTTGATGCGGGCGGTTAGTTGTTTTTTTTAATACTTGATGCGGGCGGTTAGTTGTTTTTTTTAATACTTGATGCGGGCGGTTAGTTGTTTTTTTTAATACTTGATGCGGGCGGTTAGTTGTTTTTTTTAATACTTGATGCGGGCGGTTAGTTGTTTTTTTTAATACTTGATGCAGGTGGTTAGTTGTTTTTTTTAATACTGTAATGTGGGCGATTAGGTGTTGCTTTTGTAATGCTCCTTTTGCCTTCGCTGCATCCAGGTGGATTCCGAAAATAGCAGGCACCACAATTCTTTTGTCCTTGCGCTGCCAACATTCCATTGAGAATGCGTGAGCAACTGCCGACGCCATCGGACCTTATAAACGCAATTATAGTATAGATTTAGTTTTATCATGCATAGATCTAATGGTGTGCAAGCTGAATCAGAGCTTCAATCATATTGTGCCATATATAGAGACTATAAAGCTCTATGATAGATGCCTTAGTTTGTCCCTGAATATTTAATTTAACGTTCCTGTTTTCCCAATTTGCTCTTCTTTCAAGCGCCATTGCAAGAATAAAACAGTATTCAGCTTCAGTAATTCTCATAGCTTTGGTGCGTGCCTGCAGAACTTGGTATGTGGACCTAATTTAGATGTCTTTTTCTTCCTACATGGACCCTATCCCTAAGGAAGGATCTTCTGTCTCAAGGACCTTTGTTTCACCCAGATCTCAGTTTGCTGAATTTTACGGCATGAAGGTTACATGCTTAGACCTCAAGATTAGTAGTTTCTCTGACTCTGATATCTATACTTTGCTTCATACAAGTAAGCCAGTTAAACAGAGAATTATTATTATTTTTTTTTTAAATAATTTTTTTATTGAGGATTGAGAAATACAGTACAAGCATAGTTTGCCTTTAAATAACAATGGCTTGATCTCAAACAAAACAAAACAAAAAAAAACGTAATCACTGACGCGGCTGCCATGCATACACACACAGACACTACGGGTATAGCATGTTCAACAGGTGAGGACATGGCATATATATACCCATGCAGTGCCTAGCCATGAAATAAACTGCAAATTATATGTAACATAACCTCATTTTTAACATGTGATTTAGTAAGAATCCCATTTCTAAAGGAAGCCAACATTAGAAGCATACGTAAGGGAGAAATATTCAAGATATTTTAAACTGCTCAGGCCTCTTTCGGGCCTTAGATACATTCCAGTTCAAATAGAGGGAGACCGCATGAGTGTTGGGGCCCCAGGGAGTAGATAGAGGATAGGTGAACATACCCAACAAGGAGCATTGAGGTCCTAACTTACAGCACTGGGAACCAATTGCTACCTGTATCCAGAGCTCATTATCACCTCCTAATAAGATAATAGAGTACCCCAAAGATTATGTTCAACAGCGGTTAATGAAAAAAATGCACTTTCAAATGCGGAGGCCCTTGGAGTAAGTTGGACATGACTGAAAGGGGCCAAGTGTTAGTGAGTTTATATTGGTAACCTATGGCAACTGGTAGGGTGTACTAATTCATCCAAATAATTAGTAAGTGCATAGAGCTAAGTTTCTAACATATTTGTAGGGTAAGTAGTTTGGTGTTATATGTAATGCAATTAAGTATCTGAGATGCTGGGCCAATATTATAATGCTGCTCTTCATTTAGAGAAATGCACCTTTTGCAAGACAGTAGAGTAGCATAATGACTCTCTATTTCTAAGGGTAAAACAAATATAGTGCGCCACATCATCTCGGCCACTGACAATGCGGTAACACTGAATAATCAGAACAGTAGGCTAGTAAGGGGGGTGGGGGGAAGAGCCTATTCAGTGAAGAAACAAGCATGGCTCTATAGAAATCAGAATAGTATAAGTGGACCAGAAAGTGAGTGCTTTATGAATCATACATATACACAGTAGGCTTAGTGATAAATACTGCGGTGGGAGACATTGAGTGAACAATTAATATATATTCCATTAATATAGCTATTGCTAGGAGCAGTAATCACTAGAAAGCTTTCTTATGGAGCTAACATGGCGGGCAAATAGAAATATTGATCAACGTTTGTATATACATAATAATCAGACAATTTTTACATTCAATCTCATAGTGTATATACTTGCCTAACCAGTTGTACTAGTGACTAGTGACTCACAGGGTATAAGAGTATTTTAACATATGCCATTATCAGTCTAAAGCACCCAGTACAGAATCACATATACATCAACCACATAGTATAAAGGCTATATCAGAAACAGTTACTAACATCAGAGGGTTATGGTGAGAAGTTATCTGGAGCTTGGACAGGGTATAGTCGGTTCCATAATGTCCTCATTTCTCTAACCTTTATGATAGTCATTTAGAGGACTCAAAGATCTAGTGGGGAACTGTAATTGACCGGGTTGAGGTGTCACCCTACCCCCATCTTACTGTTCACAGGTGACAGCCATGGTCTCCGATGCCAAACCAATGCACCTGTTCCATCATTGTTTAGGTAAGCTGACTGTTCCAGTCGGCTATGACTTTGCAGTAAAACCTCCATCTCCAACAAGTTGCCCGGTATTATTGTAGGATCCATCCAAGACCAGAATAGTAAGTAGTTTGAGGTATCCCTGGGATCTGTAAATCTAGCTTGCAACTGTTGGCCAGACTTTATGCTCAAGGATTGGATCGGTTTAGGGTGTGTAAACGCAGCCATTTCTGCTCGTAGATGTTTCTCCCTTCGGCTTGAGGGAGTTCAGCCGCTGCGTTTGTATACAGTGAACGTGGTCTATCATCAGGATTGGAATCTCCAACAATTTCAGCCATTGCCCAACGCTATATTCATCTCCATTAGTGGGTTTGTCAAGTTTAATCTCCCCCTGCACTGATAGCTTCCTTGCGTTCAGTAGGAGCAAGCAGCTCCTGGTCGCCGACTCAGGACTGGTCTCCTCTCCATCAAAACTTTCAGCCTGAGAGCGTCTAGTAGTATTGTATCAGCTTGATCCATTATGTAACTGTATATTGTAGTTTTTCTCTTAGCCTGTCTCAGCGGTCTTCCACTGACTTGATACAGGAATATCTGGGAGTTGGGTGGAAACACTAGGACCGAATATTCTTTGGAATAACCCTTTAGTGCAAATGTCGGTTCCCTCTTAGTGATGAGAAAGGCAGTCTGGAAACGACTGCTATACCTCATATACAGGGGGGGGTTGCTGAAGCCTTGATCTGGGTAATCATAGATTCTGCAATTTTGATATTATTTGAATCAGGGGTTCCTGACCCGATTAGAGCTGGAAACTATTTTAGTAGAGTTTGCAGGATTAGCTTGATAACTGGCGGGTTAGCAAGATCATACACGGAGCCACAGATATTGCAACCTAACATGGCCGCTGCCTAGACAGAAAGCTTACTTTCTTTGGTGTTCTTCTTGAGGATTTTTCTTGAAACTCCTTTTAAATTCCAAGAATACTTCAGTTCCTTCAGGATGGACTAGATAAGGGCCTATCGGCTTGCTCTCTAAAGGGTTAGATATCAAATGAACTGTTTTGTTTCACAAAACGTTGGCTAAGTTGCCAGATTTTCAAACTTTTGTTTAAACACTGGTGAGAATTTGTCCTGTTGATAGACCAATTTCTCCTGCTTGGAACTTGAACTTTGTTCTCTCTGTTCTGCAAGGTTCTCTTTTTGAACCTATGCATATTTTAGACTTTAAAATGTTGTCCTGGAAGGTACTTTTCTTCCTGTGGACCAAATATGTTTTTCTTCCAAAGGTTGTATCTTCAGAAATTATTAATCAGGAAATAGTAGTTCTTTCTTTGTGACCTTCTTTTAATCCAAAAGGAAAGATTACTTCACAACCTAGATGTCAGAGTTTTAAAGTTCTATATTCAGGCTACTAAAGACATTAGACAAACTTCCAGTTTTTTTGTCCACTACTCTGGTCCTAGGAAGGGTCAGAAAGCTACGGTGGAGGCCCTGTGATCCTGTCTCATGCAGATTGTTAAGCTTACTCTGTTGCAATAAATCCACCACCGAAGAGAGTAACTGCTCACTCCACAAGATAAGTATCTACTTCCTGGGCTTTCAAGGATAATACCTCCTTGGAACAGATTTGCAAGGTGGCAAATTGGTCTTCCATTCACACTATTTCCAAATTGTATCATTTGACATTTATGCTTCTTCTAGTGCAATTTTTGGCAGGAAAGTCCTTCAGGCCGCAGTGTTCGGCAAATAGGAACTGCCTACTTTTTGTCCCATCCGTTAACATGGACTCTCAGCTTGGGTATTTTTTTTTTTAAATAAAACTTTTTTTTGAGGATAAAATTTCAACTTACAATCTTTCTCAGATAAGGTAAAAACAATGTACAAACATTGAATTTTGCATGAAAGATACAGAAATGATGGCGGGAATTGGCATAACTAAATGATAAGTGAGGTCGAAAATCTTTCCCTGCATGGGAATCCTTGTTTTTACAGAGGTATCTTGTGCATATACAGTGATTTTATCTGGAACATAATCTCATAACAGTAATCTACACTGGTGTAATCTTTAAGGCAACAAATCAGTCAATAGAGGACACCCAACAATAGAGTTAAGATATGGTATTATACTGCAAACTCCTAATAATATTAATTTGTTAATGTGGGGTGCTCACAGACCCCTCTCCGCTTATCTGTGGGTTCGCAGTGCAGGCTCCGTTTCCTATGTTGTCCTTTAACGGACTTGCTTCAGCAAGGTGGTACCGGGGATAGGGGGAGATCCTGAGGTAACAGCGCAGTTTCAAGGGGGGGGGCGGTGTTAAGGGGTATGAGGAAGGAATTGGAGAAGGCAGAGCCTGGGTTCTATAAACATCTAGGTAGCGGCTGAGTGGCTTAACATAGACTCCCAAGGTTCCCATGTAAGACAGTAATTTTGCAGTTGCCCCTGCTCCCTAGCTACAAAATTTTCCATATTTTTAATGTCATTTACACCTTCCAGTATGCTCTGTAGTCTTGGGGGTTGGCTCTTTTTCCAATTCCTAGCAATAAGGAGCTTGGCAGAAATAAGGACATATATCATAAGGTTTTGTTTGCTCTTGGGGATTTTGTCAAGCTCCAAATGTAGTATGGCCAGGGCAGGGTTCAGAGTTGTTGTTAGTCCTAAGTCTCTGCAGACCTTTTCTACCTTCTGCCAATAGTCTGTCAATCTAGGGCAAGTCCACCAGACATGTAGGGGGGACCCCGGCTCTCCACACTCCCTCCAGCACTGCTGTGAGTGCCCGGGGAAGAGCTTCTGCAGCTTTGTGGGTACCAAGTGCCATCTGGTGATTACTTTAAAGTATATCTCATACAGGGTAATGCAATGAGTTGCCTTTTTCGTTAAACTAATGGCCTTATTCCAGGTCTCTGTTGTAAATGTTAATTGTAAGTCTCTCTCCCAGGCATCCATATGTATCGTTTTTGGGGAGGATGCTCCCTCTATGAGGCAGTGACAGTGTACCGAGAGAGGTTTAAACAGTTGGAGATTGGTCATCCATCTTGCCTCCCATATAGTCAAGTCTCTCAAAGATTCGTCTAGGAAGCCCCAGGATTTCATTAGCGTGCGCAGTCTCAGTAAGTCAAATCTTAGGTTGGGGGTCAAAGTAGGGAGGTCTAGTATATCTTGGTGCGGTCGTAGCTTAGCATTACTGTAAAAGTCTTCCAAGGTATTTATTCCTGAGTCAGCCCAAGCGCTAAGGTGAGCGTTTGGTAGTCCTATCAATTACTTGTTATTGCTGAAGAACTGCTTATTACTCGTATGCTAATGTTGTGACATTGACCGGCCGGCGGGGGCACAGACTCCTAGGGGTTATTTACATATTGTCATAATCTGGATCCTCCAAGGAAAGGGACAAGACCTTATTAGAGATATTGTAATCTGCACGCCTGTAGGTCAGGTGTCCTGTCTCTGTAGAAGCAGATGTGTGGATACCTGGGAAGTCCTTCCTTTATAATATATGTTCTGTCTTAGTTCATATATAGGTCTTGCCGTATAGGGCAGTATGTACAGTGGTCTCAGCTCTCAGCATGTACCCCACTCCCCAGGGGATGTGTCTCCTGTCGACGAAGTGGGGGAGGGGATGGGGATATGACCCACCTGCAGTGAGGTGGGAAATGGTAGGGAGAGAGGCTGTTATCTCTGTTTGAAGATATATGTTATATTCAGGTTCCCAGAGTCAAAGGTAGATAAAACCAAGAGGGATTTAAGTTTGGGGCTATAGACCTCTATCGGATAGCCAGGTCTTGAGGAAGTAAAGTAGGGTAGATTGAAGATTGATGTTTTCCCTTGCTTTATTTACAACTCGTATGCCAGATACTATGTATGGGTTTCCCAGGGAATGGCTCAGAGGGTCCTGCCTTAGTAATCCAGTTTGTTAGGTGTCAGGTAAAAGTACTCAGCAAAAGGGCTGATGGATGTTAAGGGGCCCCACGCTGTAGTTTATAGGATGAGCTCCCACAGTCAGGGGTAATAATGCAGAGTTTTGCTCAGTTCAGAGATTAGATTATTAAGTAAGTAGGGGCAGTCTTGCACAAATATACTATCGTGTGAGTTTGCCCTGAGATATAGTGTAGGTAGCGGTTTAGCGTTCTAGTTGCTGGCGGGTGTGGAGCGAGCCAAGTGTGGGTAGCTAGATAGGGTAGTAAGGACCCAGGCTTTGCTAATGACTTTTCTCACCTGATCCTTATGGTATGGCTGTTCCCTGGAGCAGGAGCGTTGCGTACTGACAGGAGCCCCCGTCACAAGATGGTGGAGGTTCGCGCCAAGAAAGTTGTAGCGCAGTTCAGAGCCTCCGATCTCCCAAAGTCACTCCTGCGGTTCCCGACAAGGACCTTCTTACACCTCCGGGAGGAATGGTAGTCAAGTGGTAAGTCCTATTAGTTGTTGCGGCTCTTGTATGTGCGGGACCTCCGATCTCACCCAGGAGCCCGGCCGCTGTCGGTAACCTGCTGCACCGGAGCGGAGCCCCGACCCTCCGGTCAGCAGTGATGATTAAGCTGAGCCTTCTCTCGCCCACAAACAGGGCTGCGTGCCGGAATATCTGATGCGCTCTATAGGGTCTCTGCTGTAGTATTCCACCGGATATCCCCACAGGTTCAGATCAGGACAGGTCCCGGCATTAGAAAGTTGAAATCTTTCAGTGGATATAGCAGTTGTTCCGATGCGGTAGTCTATTTTCAGCTAGCAGGGGTACAGATCCCCGAGGGTCCTCTTTTAGAGATAGAAAAAAAGCAATTTTAGTCAGTTGATTTATAGCTATTTTGGGTAAACAGCAGAGAGCTCTCTCTAGACACGTCTCTCCAGCTTGACGGTTAGCTCCGCCCCCCCCTCAGCTTGGGTATTTTATCCCACATGTTATGAAGCTATGGGCTCTCATCAGCTAAGAAGGGATACAGAGTTTATACTTACTGATTAATTTATTTCCTTCTGGCTGATGAGTCCATAGCCCCCACCCTATTTTTGTAGATTGGTGACAGTTCTCATTTGCACCTCGTAACCCTGCTTTCTGTCTTTCCTACCTTTTTTTTGTCTCTCTCCTCTGCTTGGCTATAAGTAAACTGGAGAGGGAGAGGAGGGGCTTAAGCTCTGTGAGGGTTATTGACCTCCTCCTGATAGGCTGGAATATATCCACATGTTATGAAGCTATGGATTCTCATCAGCCCAAATATTTATTTATTTTTATCAGTAAGTATAAATTCTGTTATTTGGTTTATTGTGGTGGTCTGGAATGGAACCCGTAGATTAGACAAATCCGTATACCATATACAGACCTATTAGCGCCCTCTTGTGTGTGTTTTAATAACCAAATATATTAGACAAATCTGTATACCAATCACACACAAGAGGGTGATAATAGGTCTGTGTATGGTATGCCGATTTGTCTAATCTATTTGGTTATTCAAACAAACACAAGAGGGTAGTATTGAATAAATGAGACACAATGCAATTTTAAAAAAAATATATATATTTTTCATTTAATTTTCAGTTATAAATAATGAATGTGTATTATAAGGTGTTTTTTTCCATTATTCATTTTAACTTAAATCTGAAAAATAATTTGTAGGCTGGAGTGCATCTCATGGAATTCAGAACCTTGATTCTCCTAGATGCTGCAAAGCGGTTTGCTATAAATGTGCAGGAGCTCATTTATATCTGTCCAGCAAAAGAGAGAATCAACATAAGAGTTTTATTTTAAGGGCTGACTCTATAGATGACAAAACACAGCAAAGAAAACATTTGCAATGCAGTTATACATTTCTAATGCATATATCAGGGGGAAGACCACCCTTACTTTGAGACTTGATAAACACATCAAATCTATAATACATGCACTAAAAATTACACACAACTTTAATTAAAAGGCGTATAAACTTTGTTGTATTGAAATTTCTACTGTTTTCTACATTTATGAAAAAGCTTATTGTGGGAGCTTTTCTTCAACTTCCGGTGAATGTTAAAGGGACATTAAATTCAAAATAAAACGTTAATGATTCAGATAGAACATGGAAGTAAAAGAACAACTAGGTGGACAGGATTTGGGGGGGTCTCTCTCTCTTCTTCTGTGTATGTTGAAACAACAGCATAGCTTCTTTTATGGCAGTAAGGAGGTTCAGGATCCGGACTCCTGAGCAGACATCCCAGTGGGACATTTGGGGACAATGTGAGGAACCCCTGCTGCAAACCATCTTGAATAAACTGTAGAAGATGATGTAAGTCTATATTAAAAACTGATGCATTATGCTACTTAATCATAGAAGAAAAGGCCTCGAAGGCCTTATAATAAATTAGGGAAGTGGATTTTTTCTCTCTAGCCGAGCAAAGCCTGAGTGACCGCTGGTATAGCTTTAAGTGTTAAAACCTTAAGAGTTCAACAGCCATGCTGTAACTTCAACCACTGAGGGTTTGGATGTAGAAGAGGGCCCTATAGAAAAAGATCCACCGTTGATGGAAAAAAACCAAGGTGATTGGACAGTTAGCTGAATCAGAAGAGGGAACCATGGGCTCTTAGGCCAGAAGGGTTCTATGTAGGTTGCTGTCTCTCTTTGACTCCTACCAATAAGCTGTGGAATTAATGATACTGCTTGGAATGCCTAGATTAAAGGGAAACTGAACCCAAATTTTTCTTTCGTGATTCAGATAGAGCATGCAATTTTAAACAACTTTCTAATTTACTCCTATTATGAATTTTTCTTCGTTCTCTTGCTTTCTTTAGTTGAAAAAGAAGGCATCTAAGCTATTTTGTTGGTTCAGAACCATGGAAAACACTTGTTTATTGGTAGGTGAATTCACCCACCACTCAGCAAGAACAACACAGTGTGTTCACCAAAAATGGTCTGGCATCTAATCTTACATTCTTGCATTTCAAATAAAGATACCAAGAGAATGAAAAGAATTTGATAATAGGAGTAAATTAGAAAGTTGCTTAAAATGGCATGCTCTATCTGAATCACGATAGAAAAAAATTGGGTTCAGTGTCCCTTTAAATTAAATCTCCAGTGTTGAGATAGAGCATACACTACTAGAGTGAGACGCGATGGGTACCGGCTGAAGAAGCAAGAAAATTGTTGGCACTGGAAAACATGAGGTCTATCTCAGGTAAGCCTCACTTTTCTATCTGTGGATTCAGCTGCCATTTCATCTGAAGTACTTATACTCAACTCAAAATGTCTTCCTCAAAGTTTACATTGCATCGCTGTCCATTTGTCTGTCAAAATTTTTACCGAGTTATTCTGAACTGATCTCTAGAATGATGGACAGAATATATGAGTGTACTGTCCTTCATAAAGAGCTCCCTATCCTGATGCTGGAATCTATCTGAACTTAAATCCAATCTGTTTACACTAAAGGAAGCCCCTGATATAGGTTTGATAGTTGTATCAACCAGTCTTGTAGATTTTTTGAATGACATAGGAAAGGTATCTAATTAGACAGACTATGATTCTTTCTCTAATGTTGAAGGAAGTAATGCTGGACGGGTTACATGTTCCATCTAGCTCATTGTACCTAGAGGATTGTAGAAGGCCTCAGACCAAGTAGAAGCAGCCATACTCTTGCAGTTAACCAGAGAGCATGCAAAATACTGTTAAAACAAAGATCCTCAGAGTGATGATCTTGGTTTGAAGCAGGGATACCAGAGCCTCTCTCTTATGAAGGAGGCAGATTACTTTTCTCAAGGTTTATTAAATATCCATGAAGTTTTTGCTGAAAATCTTGCTCCATGGACTGTGAAAGCAAAAGGACATTGTCCAATAGTGTAGAAATAAAAAATCCTGCAGACGAAGTTGAGCAATAAAAAAAAAGTATAAGGACCTTTCCCCCCCCCCCCCCCCCCAACAAGCTTTATTGATAGAAAAATAGCATAAGACAATGCACTTAATCCAAAGACAATACGGTTTCAGACATATTATAAGGTGGTAAGATTATACGTACGACCATTTGTCTCATTATCTTTCAGAGAAATAATCTCAATAAGCTTGCAGTCCTTTTTTTTTTTTTTTAAGGCAAATTAACAAAATAGATGAACATTGTAACTTCGTTTCATATCTAAGGTAACAATATTGCTAGTTCAACATATAAGTTGTTAGCATGATAGATAATAAATAATTAGATAACTTTGTGAGGTATGTTTGTAATGAATTATACGACAGGTGTGGGAAGTGTGTTTGTGGAATGGGTATATTCCTCCCAATAAAAAGCCATAGCACAGTAAAAATCTAGCCTGTTAGTTTTTGGTAGTGGTATCTTTCTAGAGACAAAAGGGAAGTTACATTCTGTCTCCAACTTTTCGGTGTAGTAATCGACTGTTTCTTCCAAAGCCTTGGAATCAGTTGCTTAGCGCCACTAATTATTATGTATAGATATATTCTGACAAATATTTTTTATAGTTTTCTGTCACCGGCTATAGAATGCTGGGATATAACTAGCTGTTCAAGGTCTAGAATCCAATTTATTTATTTTTTTCCGGTTGTTTCCAGGCATTTCCTTTGGGCTCAGGCCCAAAGTACTTCACGCATATAGAGTGTATAATTAATGCACTATATTTATTTTTCTCCTTAACTCACAAGTTATTCTATTTCTTGTATAAGTAGAATTAAGATATCACACAGGCACACATCCATGTAGGGGGGAAAAAAACTCAGATTGAACCACGTAGATATCACAGTTTTTGTTTTTTTTCTTTCACAGGGGGTCTGTATTTTGAGTGTTTTCGATTTCTCCCCTCTTCAAAGATTGTGTTGTTTTTTTTTAATGGAAAAGTTTGTAACGCACGGAAAAAATTATTCACCTAAAATGCCTGTGAAATCTAAAGACAAAAGGAATACTAAGCTGGGCGACACTAGTATAGATACTTCGTCTGAGAAAATGTATCAGCTGTTATAGATACCCATGTTTTGATTGGTCAACTCACAGCCATTTTTTCCCCTCAATTCGAGGGAATAAAGAAAGAACTTGGAGTTATCTCTACTGAGATAGCGACACTTTCGGTTGAGGTCAAACAATTTTCCACCAGAATTGGGGAAGCGGAAAATAGAATCTCTGTAGTAAAAGATAGGGTGATGGCCCAAGAGGGTATTATTCAAGCCCAAGAGGCTAAATTAAATAACATGCAGTTACGCCTGGAGGATCTCGAGGATCGCTCCAGGCGTAACAACCTCAGAATCATAGGCCTACCTGAATCTCCGGAGTTTGACGACCTAATTAAATTTACCTCTATTACTCTTCCTCATGCTATCGGCATAGCAGCTCATTCTCTTCCCTTAGCAATTGAGAGGGCTCACAGAGTAGGTCCTAGAAGAGATTCAGCTGGTGGCCCGGTACATTTTCAACGAAGCTGCTGAGATCAAAGAGTTTATGAAGACCCTAGAAATTAGAATCTTAATGAAATTTAAGAACAAGAGTAGGATAATGGGCAGCAGGATGCCATGGATTTTAGGTTTTTTTTTTTCCCCTTCTCTCTCCTATCTTCTCTCTCTCTTCCTCCCCCCGCCGATGTTCCCTGCCTGGCATTTGATTGTGGCGGTTACGTTTAAGGAGACTAGATAATGGAAGTTGGGTTTAAAATATTATCATGGAATGTGGGAGGGATCTCCTCTCTGGGTAAGCGCAAATTAATTATTAAGACGTTGGCTAAAGAGAAGCCAGATTTGTTTTTTTTTACAGGAAACCCATTTGGATGGAATTGAAGCTACCAAGCTTAAAATAAACTGGGTTGGTGAAGTAATCTCTTCCTCTAGTCCTTCTAAAAAAATGAGGAGTTGCGGTGTTATTTCACAAGGACTTGGATTATAAAATTATCAATGTTGAGATAGATCCCACTGCCAGATATATTGTGCTACAAGTCATGATTAATAGCGTAAAATATATTTTTTGCAATATCTACACCCCTAATAAATTTTCAATTACATTTTGGGACCAGATCCAAAATAAAATATTCCCATATCAAAGGGAAAATGTAGTCCTATGTGGGGATTTTAATATGACTATTTGTCCAGAATTAGATCGTTTTTCAAAAAAGAATTCGGCAGAATACAATAAAAATGCCAAGTATTTTAAAAGATTCTGTAGTAAATTTGGTCTGATTGACATTTGGCGAATTCAGAACCCTTTAGTTAGAGCTTTTACGTGTGAATCTAAGGCTCATAGGACCTTTTCCAGGATCGATTTCTTTTTAATTTCAGAGTCATTAGCTGTGTGTCTGAAGCTAGAATTGGTGAATTTGTGATATCTGATCATGCTATCATCTCCTTGTTCTTTGTTAGAGCACATGCGATTAAGTCACCAGGTCCTGTTTTTTTGTTTCCCCCCGTTTTTTATATGCTAATGCAAGATTTACATCCCGGATTAAAAATACATGGCATGAGTATGCATTATTCAATTCGGATTGTAGACATAAGGTAGAGATTTTCTGGGAGGCTGCCAAAGCTGTGGTACGTGGAGAAATTATCGCGTAAATGAGCACACGGTCTAAAAAGATTAAGGAACAGGGGAGTCTATTTGCTAATAAAGTCAGGGTGGCCTATAGGAACGTTCATCTTGATCCCTCTCCAATGAATTGGTCAGTATATCTCGAGGCTAGAAAGGAAAGAGAGGTATTTTTGAAACAAAAATCTCAGGAGGAAGAGGTAAGATTGAACCTAAAGTATAAGAGTTTTCACAGGTGTTCCGCAAAATATTTGGCACGCCTTACCAAGAATAGAAAAAAGAAGAATTTTATTGCAGTCATTAAAAATGGGGATGATAGGTTTTTCAAATCGGTGGAAATTTCCCAGGTATTTCATAGCTATTATCAGCAATTGTATTCCGCGATCAGTATTGATCAAGATAATCAAAGCGTTTTCTGGTCTAAAATTTATATCCCCAAGATTCAAGTCGATGAGCTAGCAATGTTGAACCAACCGATAACTGATAACCCAAGAAGAGATTAGCATTACTATCGATGAACTTAAATTGAACAAAGCAGCTGGCCCAGATGGGCTCCCTGACGAAAGTCCTTAAAGGATGAACTGCTGCCATTATTGGAGGGTTTATACAATAATTATTATCTATCTGAGAATGTTATTACATGTTGTTTTGCTGCCACAAATATTTCACTTATATTAAAAAAAGTGAAAACCCGGAAGACCCGGCCTCCTATAGGCCAATATCAGTGCTTAACACTGACTACAAAATAATGGCCGGGATCATTGCAGCCAGATTTAATCATTGTTTACAGAATCTGATCCACCAGGACCAGACAGGATTTATGTCATCAAGAAACTCGACTAGGAATATTCGTAAGGTCACTGCATTTTTGGATTATATGTGGAGTTTGGAGTCAGAGTCTAATAATGCTGCAATTTCTGATTCAGCCGTCTTGACCTTAGACTCTATCGTCTGGGAGCACCTATTTTGATCTCTGGAAATTTTTTTCTTTGCTGGTAATTTTATTTGATATATTCATAAAATCTATTCTAACCCCATCTCTTATCTATTGGTAAACGGAATTTGTTCTGCAGAGATAATCTTACAATGCGGTACTAGGCAGGGGTGCCCGTTATCCCCTCTTTTATTTAATGCGGCAGTAGAACCATTAGCGGTTAGATTTCGAGAGGTTTTGACTGGTATTTCACTTGGTTCTTACCGTTTAAAGACCCTCCTTTATGCAGATGATATTTCTCTTTAGCATTACAGGATGTGGTTTTATTGTTTACCTTTCCTGACAGTAGTCGTTCTCGTTTGATTTGTATCTTGAATACGATCATCTTGGTGGTTCACCACCTTATTCTTATGAATTGGAAGGCGAACATAGCGCCGAGCTTTTCGAGGGTTCTCAAAGAACACGACACGTTATCTTCGAATCATATCATTTACAGGACGCCACCAAGAAGAGAATCGACGATTTTCTTCAGGGGTGGTTGCCTATTATTATGTCTTACTCTGTCCCGATACAAAGGCAGATTTTTTCCCCTGTACAATTGTCTACCAGTTTTGCAGAATTAGTACTGTTGGGTAAATTTCCGGCTTCATGGATAAACGCAGGTCCATAACTTGTCGGATAGTAGGTCAGGGGTTATGGTTGAGAGTCAGTCCGGGGTTTGGGGGAGGGAGGGGAAGTGCGCGAGAGGAGGAATCGTTCCCTTTTTTTTTTTTTTTTCTTTTCTTTATTTTGTTGTTGTGTTGTGTTTTATGTTACTTTGAAAAATCCAGCAAGACAAAGTGGATTATCGCAAAGCAAATGTATAGCAAATGTATTCTCATGATCTGTTTTTGAAGATTTTCTGTTTGTATGCTTTGCAGGTCTCTGTATGTGAGAAATAATGTTTTGTCTTGTAGTGACTAATAAAAAAGATTTAAAAAAAAAAAAAAATTGGTAAAGACATATAACTGATATCAATTCTAACGATATAAAAAATGGCATCACAAAAGAAATTATTAGCATGTTGAATAAGCTTAACAATGCTATACACATTAGGATCTGGTACTTGTTGCGCTAAAGTTTCCAACCAAAAAGTTGAAGCCGCAGCAACATCAGCCAAAGAAGGCCTAAGAAGATGACCTGCACATAAATAAGCCTTCCTTAGATAAGATTCAAGTTTCCTATCTAAAGGATCTTTAAAAGAAGTACTATCTGCCGTAGGAATAGTAGTACGCTTTGCAAGAATAGAGATAGCCCCATCAACTTTGGGGATCTTTTCCCAAAACTCCAATCTATCAGTTGGCAAAGGGTACAGTTTCTTAAACCTTAAAGAAGGAGTTAAAGAAGTACCCAGACTATTCCATTCCCTAGAAATTACATCTGAAATAGCATCAGGAACTGGAAAAACCTCTGGAATAACTAACTACATGAGGTTTAAAAACCGAATTTAAACGTTTGCTAGTTTTAATATCAAGAGGACTAGTCTCCTCCATATCTAATGCAATCAACACCTCTTTAAATAAAGAACGAATATACTCCATTTTAAATAAATATGAAGTTTTGTCAGTGTCAATATCTGAGGCAGAATCTTCTGAACCAGATAGATCCTCATCAGAGATAGATAAATCAGAATGCTGTCAGTCATTTAAAAATTCATCGAGATTATGAGAAGTTTTAAAAGACCTTTATGTTTATTAGAAGGTGGTATAACAGACAAGGCCTTCTGAATAGAATTAAAAACAAATTCTCTCACATTAACAGGAATATCCTGAACATTAGATGTTGAAGGAACAACAATAGGTAATGGATTATTACTAATGGAAATATTGTCTGCTTTGGAAAGTTTATCATGACAACTAACACAAACTACAGCCGGAGGAACAGTTACCACAAGTTTACAACAAATGCACTTAGCTTCAGGCAGCAGAATTCCAGTAGCAGATTCTGAAACAGGGTCAGCATGGGACATCTTGCAATATGTAATAGAAAAAACAACATATAAAGCAAAATTATCAATTTCCTTATACAGTATGACAAATTCAGGAATGGGAAAAAATGCAACCAGAATAAGCCTCTGGAAACCAGAAGCAAAAAGAAATAAGGATTTAAATAATGTCAAAATCTGGCGCCAAGTATGACGCCCAAACTGACAAATATTTTTTGGCGCCAAAAACGTCTGCAACGAACACGAGCGCCATAGATGATGCAACTACGTGAAAACTCTCGGCGCCAACTAAGACGCCGTAAATGATGTCACAACGTCAACAAACGTAATTCTCGCGCCAAAAAATGACGCAATAAATTATAGCATTTAGCGCTCCCGCGAGCCTAACAGCCCGCAATTTAGAAAGAAAGTCAATTGAAAAATTTCAGGTAAGAAATATTTTTCATATATGCATTTCCCAAAAATGAAACTGACAGTCTGTAAGAAGGAAATAAACTGATTAACCTGATTCATGGCAAATATAAGTATAAAACATATATTTAGAACTTTAACATATAAAGTGCCAAAGCATAGCTGAGAGTGTCATAAATAAAAGGAAACATACTTACCCAAAGACACTCATCTACATAAAAGTAGATAGCCAAACCAGTACTGAAACAAGAATCAGTAGAGGTAATGGTATATTAGAGTATATCGTCGATCTGAAAAGGGAGGTAGGAGAAGAATCTCTACGACCGATAACAGAGAACCTATGAAATAGATCCCCGTTAGGATGACCATTGCATTCAATAGGTAATACTCCCTTCACATCTCTCTTTCATTCACTACACTCAGAGGAAACCGGGCTTCAGCATGCTGAAAAGCGCATATCAACGTAGAAATCTAGCACAAACTTACTTCACCACCTCCTTAGGAGGCAAAGTTTGTAAAACTGAATTGTGGGTGTGGTGGGGGGTGTATTTATAGGCATTTTGAGGTTTGGGAAACTTTGCCCCTCCTGGTAGGAATGTATATCCCATACGTCACTAGCTCATGGACTCTTGCCAATTACATGAAAGAAAGAAAAAATTGGGGTTCAGTGTCCCTTTAAGCGATTTGCTAATATTTTGGTGAATAGTTTGAGATCTTGATTAATCAAGGAAATAGGCCTATAGTTTTGGCAGTGCTGTTTGTTTTTACCAGGTTTTGGGATCACTGCAATTCTTGCCATCAGCATTTCTTTGGGTACTTGTTTGCCTTGCATCATGGAATTAAACACTAGGACTAATTGCAGTATTAAAGTGGGCCACAACAATTTGTAGAAGAGGCCAGAATAGCCATCCGGGCAAAGAGCTTTTGTTCCCTTAAGATTTTTTATGCATGTAAATATTTATTTGTGAGTTATAGGTTTATTTAGTGATCATAGTTCCTCTTCTGTTATAGTTGGTAGGGCGCTGTCAACCAAGAAAAGCTATCAGGTCATTAGTTTTGTCCACTCCCCTATTAGCTGTCAGTAAATTGTATAATTTGTCATAATAATCCGTGAATAAGTTCGCGATTGCTAGAGGATCGTTAGTAGTCTTATTGTCTGAGGTCTGTATTTGCGGTACTGTCATGACTCTTGTGATCTCTTTTAATTTATTGGCGTGCATCCTATCTGGTTTGTTCCCATATATATTGTACTGCATGTCTATTGCTTTTATTGACCTTCCTTTGATTGATTCCCTATTTAGGAGTTTATCTAATTCCTAATTTTTTGTTTTTAATTGCTTTATCACCACCGTTTCGGGTTTTGCAGGATCTCTAACATCAGTGAATTTATCTCTGATATTAATTCTATCAATCTAGCTTCCTGTAATTAAAATTAAATCTCAACTTTATACTGCACAAGGTCCCAAATACCAAATTTTATTACCCCAAAATAAAACTGTAAACCAAAAAGTCAAGACTCAAAACGAATAATCGGCACTGCTATAATCCCCAGCTTTGTCACCACTCCAGGAACCCAGCAAGCTAATCCCAGAATATGAATGATCCTAAGCACCTCTCCACAAAACAATTCACCACCGAAGGACCGGCAACGATAATCTCAGTGCAAAAGCCAGGAGCTGCGTAGTCTCAGCACGATCTAGAAAAAAGCCGGTAGATCACGTGACCGCAGCTAAAACCTTCTGCGACACGGAGGAGAAAATCGTGCGAATAAGCAGCGCTATGGAGACTCCCATAAACGAACTGGCAATCGTTCACGAACTGGACTAAGTTAAAATCACTTCTGCGACACAGAGGAAGTAGCTAGAACCTCCTTCAAACGTTACACCAGCTAATAATGGGCACCGCTATCTACATAGCCTTATAATATCCTGTTTGCTATGATAGGAGACTTTAACTCCTTTAAAAAAAAAAAAAAAAACAACGAAAAAACTAATGCCATGAGCGGCCACTTTCATCTACATTCACCAGTGAACGAAACTGCCAAATGCACATCTACACTTTTCTGGGATAGCTTTTGACATGACAAGTGAGTAAACAATACCAAGTAGCTGCTGTGCAACCAACAAAACTAAGCTTTATATTAAAAAAACATAATTTATGCTTACCTGATAAATTTATTTCTCTTGTAGTGTATCCAGTCCACGGATCATCCATTACTTGTGGGATATTCTCCTTCCCAACAGGAAGTTGCAAGAGGATCACCCACAGCAGAGCTGCCACATAGCTCCTCCCCTCACTGCCATATCCAGTCATTCGACCGTAACAAGCCGAGAAAGGAGAAACCATAGGGTGCAGTGGTGACTGTAGTTTAATTAAAATTTAGACCTGCCTTAAAAGGACAGGGCGGGCCGTGGACTGGATACACTACAAGAGAAATACATTTATCAGGTAAGCATAAATTATGTTTTCTCTTGTTAAGTGTATCCAGTCCACGGATCATCCATTACTTGTGGGATACCAATACCAAAGCTAAAGTACACAGATGATGGGAGGGACAAGGCAGGAACTTAAACGGAAGGAACCACTGCCTGTAGAACCTTTCTCCCAAAAACAGCCTACGAAGAAGCAAAAGTGTCAAATTTGTAAAATTTTGAAAAGGTGTGAAGCGAAGACCAAGTCGCAGCCTTGCAAATCTGTTCAACAGAGGCCTCATTTTTAAAGGCCCAGGTGGAAGCCACAGCTCTAGTAGAATGAGCTGTAATCCTTTCAGGGGGCTGCTGTCCAGCAGTCTCATAGGCTAAGCGTATTATGCTACAAAGCCAAAAAGGAGAGAGAGGTTGCCGAAGCTTTTTGACCTCTCCTCTGTCCAGAGTAAACGACAAACAGGGCAGATGTTTGACGAAAATCTTTAGTAGCCTGTAAGTAAAACTTCAAGGCACGGACTACGTCCAGATTATGCAAAAGACGTTCCTTCTTTGAAGAAGGATTAGGACACAATGATGGAACAACAATCTCTTGATTGACATTCCTGTTAGAAACCACCTTAGGTAAAAACCCAGGTTTGGTACGCAGAACTACCTTGTCTGAATGAAAAATCAGATAAGGAGAATCACATTGTAAGGCAGATAACTCAGAGACTCTTCGAGCCGAGGAAATAGCCATCAAAAACAGAACTTTCCAAGATAAAAGTTTAATATCAATGGAATGAAGGGGTTCAAACGGAACTCCCTGAAGAACTTTAAGAACCAAGTTTAAGCTCCACGGGGGAGCAACAGTTTTAAACACAGGCTTAATCCTAACCAAAGCCTGACAAAATGCCTGGACGTCTGGAACCTCTGCCAGACACTTGTGCAAAAGAATAGACAGAGCAGAGATCTGTTTCCTTTAAATAACTAGCTGATAAGCCTTTGTCCAAACCCTCTTGGAGAAAGGACAATATCCTAGGAATCCTAACCTTACTCTTGGATTCACACCAATAAAGATATTTACGCCATATCTTATGGTAGATTTTCCTGGTGACAGGCTTTCGTGCCTGTATTAAGGTATCAATGACTGACTCGGAGAAGCCACGCCTTGATAGAATCAAGCGTTCAATCTCCATGCAGTCAGTCTCAGAGAAATTAGATTTGGATGATTGAAAGGACCTTGTATTAGAAGGTCCTGTCTCAGAGGCAGAGTCCATGGTGGAAGAGATGACATGTCCACTAGGTCTGCATACCAGGTCCTGCGTGGCCACGCAGGTGCTATCAGAATCACTGATGCTCTCTCCTGTTTGATTTTGGCAATCAGTCGAGGGAGCAGAGGAAACGGTGGAAACACATAAGCCAGGTTGAAGAACCAAGGAGCTGCTAGAGCATCTATCAGCGTTGCTTCCGTAACAAGGAAGCTTGGCGTTCTGGCGAGACGCCATGAGATCCAGTTCTGGTTTGTTGAGCAAACACCTCCGGATGGAGTTCCCACTCCCCCGGATGAAAAGTCTGACGACTTAGAAAATCCGCCTCCCAGTTCTCTACGCCTGGGATGTGGATCGCTGATAGGTGGCAAGAGTGAGACTCTGCCCAGCGAATTATCTTTGAGATTTCTAACATCGCTAGGGAACTCCTGGTTCCCCCTTGATGGTTGATGTAAGCCACAGTCGTGATGTTGTCCGACTGAAATCTGATGAACCTCAGGGTTGCTAACTGAGGCCAAGCTAGAAGAGCATTGAATATTGCTCTTAACGCCAGAATATTTATTGGGAGGAGTTTCTCCTCCTGAGTCCACGATCCCTGAGCGTTCAGGGAGTTCCAAACTGCACCCCAACCTAGAAGGCTGGCATCTGTTGTTACAATCGTCCAATCTGGCCTGCGAAAGGACATACCCTTGGACAGATGGACCCGAAATAGCCACCAGAGAAGAGAATCTCTGGTCTCTTGATCCAGATTTAGTAGAGGGGACAAATCTGAGTAATCCCCATTCCACTGACTTAGCATGCATAATTGCAGCGGTCTGAGATGCAGGCGTGCAAATGGCACTGTGTCCATTGCCGCTACCATTAAGCCGATTACTTCCATGCACTGAGCCACTGACAGGCATGGAATGAAATGAAGGACACGCCAAGTTTTGATAACCTGGACTCCGTCAGATAAATTTTCATCTCTACAGAATCTATAAGAGTCCCTAGGAAGGAGACTCTTGTGAGTGGGGATAGAGAACTCTTTTCCACGTTCACTTTCCACCCATGTGACCTCAGAAATGCCAGAACTATCTCTGTATGAGACTTGGCAATTTGAAAGCTTGACGCCTGTATCAGGATGTCGTCTAGCCCAGAACCTTTGTAAAAATTCTCGGGGCTGTGGCCAACCCGAAGGGAAGAGCTACAAATTGGTAATGCCTGTCTAGAAAGGCAAACCTTAGGAACCGATGATGATCTTTGTGAATTGGTATGTGAAGGTAGGCATCCTTTAAGTCCACTGTGGTCATGTACTGACCCTCTTGGATCATGGGTAGGATGGTCCGAATAGTTTCCATTTTGAATGATGGAACTCTGAGGAATTTGTTTAAGATCTTTAGATCCAAAATTGGTCTGAAGGTTCCCTCTTTCTTGGGAACCACAAAGAGATTTGAATAAAACCCCTGTCCTTGTTCCGTCCGCGGAACTGGATGGATCACTCCCATTACTAGGAGGTCTTGCACACAGCTTAGGAATGCCTCTTTCTTTATCTGGTTTGCTGATAACCTTGAATGATGAAATCTCCCTTGTGGAGGAGAAGCTTTGAAGTCCAGAAGATATCCCTGAGATATGATCTCCAACGCCCAGGGATCCTGAACATCTCTTGCCCACGCCTGGGCGAAGAGAGAAAGTCTGCCCCCCACTAGATCCGTTTCCGGATAGGGGGCCGTTCCTTCATGCTGTCTTGGGGGCAGCAGCAGGCTTTCTGGCCTGCTTGCCCTTGTTCCAGGACTCGTTAGGTTTCCAGGCCTGTCTGGAATGAGCAACAGCTCCCTCTTGTTTTGAAGCGGAGGAAGTTGATGCTGCTCCTGCCTTGAAATTTCGAAAGGCACGAAAATTAGACTGTTTGGCCTTTGATTTGGCCCTGTCCTGAGGAAGGGTATGACCCTTGCCTCCAGTAATGTCAGCAATAATTTCCTTCAAGCCAGACCCGAATAAGGTCTGCCCCTTGAAAGGAATGTTGAGTAATTTAGACTTTGAAGTCACGTCAGCTGACCAGGATTTAAGCCATAGCGCCCTACGCGCCTGGATGGCGAATCCGGAATTCTTAGCCGTTAGTTTAGTCAAATGAACAATGGCATCAGAAACAAATGAGTTAGCTAGCTTAAGCGTTCTAAGCTTGTCAATAATTTCATTCAATGGAGCTGTATGGATGGCCTCTTCCAGGGCCTCAAACCAGAATGCCGCCGCAGCAGTGACAGGCGCAATGCATGCAAGGGGCTGTAAAATAAAAACTTGTTGAATAAACATTTTCTTAAGGTAACCCTCCAATTTTTTATCCATTGGATCTGAAAAAGCACAACTGTCCTCAACCAGGATACTGGTACGCTTTGCTAAAGTAGAAAACTGCTCCCTCCACCTTAGGGACCGTCTGCCATAAGTCCCGTGTAGTGGCGTCTATTGGAAACAGTTTTCTAAATATAGGAGGTGGGGAAAAGGGCACACCGGGTCTATCCCACTCCTTGCTAATAATTTCTGTAAGCCTTTTAGGTATAGGAAAAACATTAGTACACACCGGCACCGCATAGTATTTATCCATCCTACACAATTTCTCTGGAACTGCAACTGTGTTACAGTCATTCAGAGCAGCTAATACCTCCCCAAGCAATACACGGAGGTTCTCAAGTTTAAATTTAAAATTAGAAATCTCTGAATCAGGTTTCCCCGAGTCAGAGATGTCACCCACAGAATGAAGCTCTCCGTCCTCATGTTCTGCATACTGACGCAGTATCAGACATGGCTCTTACAGCATTTGCGCGCTCTGTATCTCTTCTAACCCCAGAGCTATCGCGCTTGCCTCTTAATTCAGGCAATCTGGATAATACCTCTGACAGGGTATTATTCATGATTGCAGCCATGTCCTGCAAGGTAATCGCTATGGGCGTCCCTGATGTAATTGGCGCCATACTAGCGTGCGTCCCCTGAGCGGGAGGCGAAGGGTCTGACACGTGGGGAGAGTTAATCGGCATAACTTCCCCCTCGACAGAACCCTCTGGTGATAATTCTTTTATAGATAAAGACTGATCTTTACTGTTTAAGGTGAAATCAATACATATAGTACACATTCTCCTATGGGGCTCCACCATGGCTTTCAAACATAATGAACAAGTAGGTTCCTCTGTGTCAGACATGTTTAAACAGACTAGCAATGAGACTAGCAAGCTTGGAAAACACTTTAAAACAAGTTTACAAGCAATATAAAAAACGTTACTGCGCCTTTAAGAAACACAAATTTTGTCCAAATTTGAAATAACAGTGAAAAAAGGCAGTTACACTAACGAAATTTTTACAGTGTATGTAATAAGTTAGAAGAGCATTGCACCCACTTGCAAATGGATGATTAACCCCTTAATACCAAAAACGGAATAATAAATGACAAAAACGTTTTTTCAAACAGTCACAACTGCCACAGCTCTACTGTGGCTTTTTACCTCCCTCAATACGACTTTTGAAGCCTTTTGAGCCCTTCAGAGATGTCCTGGATCATGCAGGAAGAAGCTGGATGTCTGTGTCTGTAATTTTTTCTGTGCAAAAAAGCGCTAAAATAGGCCCCTCCCACTCATATTACAACAGTGGAAAGCCTCAGGAAACTGTTTCTAGGCAAAATTCAAGCCAGCCATGTGGAAAAAACTAGGCCCCAATAAGTTTTATCACCAAACATATATAAAAAACGATTAAACATGCCAGCAAACGTTTTAAATTACACTTTTATAAGAGTATGTATCTCTATTAATAAGCCTGATACCAGTCGCTATCACTGCATTTAAGGCTTTACTTACATTACTTCGGTATCAGCAGCATTTTCTAGCAAATTCCATCCCTAGAAAAATATTAATTGCACATACCTTATTGCAGGAAAACCTGCACGCCATTCCCCCTCTGAAGTTACCTCACTCCTCAGAATATGTGAGAACAGCAATGGATCTTAGTTACTTCTGCTAAGATCATAGAAAACGCAGGCAGATTCTTCTTCTAAATACTGAGATAAACAGTACACTCCGGTACCATTTAAAAATAACAAACTTTTGATTGAAGAAATAAACTAAGTATAAAACACCACTCTCCTCTTACGACCTCCATCTTTGTTGAGAGTTGCAAGAGAATGACTGGATATGACAGTGAGGGGAGGAGCTATGTGGCAGCTCTGCTGTGGGTGATCCTCTTGCAACTTCCTGTTGGGAAGGAGAATATCCCACAAGTAATGGATGATCCGTGGACTGGATACACTTAAGAAGAGAAAAAGAGCACACAAAGTAAAAAAACTAATATCCTCGAATAGACTGTAAAAATGTATGAAATTAAATTTCCTGTTTACAAGAAAGCCATACTTTAGCTTCCTGTTTAAAGAAGTCTTTAAGAGACACTGAACCCACATTTTTTTCTTTCTTGATTCAGATAGAGCAAACAATTTTAAGCAACTTTCTAATTTACTCCTATTATCAATTTTTATTCGTTCTCTTGCTATCTTTATTTGAAAAAGAAGGCATCTAAGCTTTTTTTTTATTCAGAACTCTGGACAGCACTTTTATTGGTGGATGAATTTATCCACCAATCAGCAAGAACAACCCAGGTTGTTCACCAAAAATGGGACGGCATCTAAACTTACATTCTTGCATTTCAAATAAAGATACACAGAGAATGAAGACAATTTGATAATAGGAGTAAATTAGAAAGTTGCTTAAAATTGCATGCTCTATCTGAATCACGAAAGAAAAAAATTTGGGTTCAGTGTCCCTTTAAGTAACAACTGTATCTTTCTGACTTATACGTGGACAAATGAAATGAACCATAACGATTTGTTTAAATGCTGTTTAAAAATTTAAACAGTACAAGTTGAAAAATAAAATAAATTGTATAAGTGATACCTTTATTGGCTAACGAAAAAGAAAGGAAACTACAATGTCCTGTATGGTAAGATATCTCACAAGAAAAGGCAAATAAACCAAATAAAAGAATATAGATATTTGCACTTAGCCACCACAATTTCAGTATTCAGTAAACAAACAAACCTAAAGCAAAATTTACCTTATCTTGAAAAGTTCACAAGGTGAAGAGAACAAAGACCCTTAGAGACAAACACAGAAGTATGCTAATTAAAATACATCAAGCACAACAAAACTGCAAAAATCTCTGTATGTATATATATATAAAAAAGTCTAAAAACCAACCCATGAAATTCAGAATTTGTTGATCTCTTGAGGATTGCATGCCATAATAAAAGTGATGGTGTTTTTGTATTTAAAACCAAAATATAATTTTGAGAGATTTGAAGAATTATTTCAAAACAAACAATGTTCTCCATACTTTTCTGAGAACATTATGTGATGTAATGGTATACTTTCAATCAGAGTATTAATTAAATCTATTTGCAACCTGTCAATGTCTACATTTTAATCATGCATCTATGTTGGCCAACCATTCGTAAATTGTTCAATTTATCCTCTGGTAATCCATCATATCTACTCCACAGTTTCCATCACTGAATGAAGAAACTGGAATGAAAATAAAATCCATCCTCTCCTAGTTCTCAAAAACGTGACCTTTTGAACGTATTTTCTACTTCTGCACTAACTTTTTTTTGGGGGGATCTGTAATTGTAGGTACTGTTGATAAAAACCTTGTGTATCGAAGGTCACCTGGTTTCAAAACCTGTCTATTTGGCACCTCTTGTCCAGATGGTTATGAAAGTCCTTGTTTTCTCAACTCCTGGTCAAAACATTCCTTCTAAGGACATGGAACAGCGGAGTCAATATTTTTATAAACACATTTTAGAAAGTCTTATTACAGTGTGAAGGAAGCATGTGTAATCCAAAAGAAACATGGCGACTTTGTGTTTCTAATAACTAGCATGCCCACAACAATGATGGCTACCACAACAACTGCAACATAAAAGCAGGAGTACCAAAAACGTATATTTCCCAGGAAAAAGTCAAAGACCACAGTTATACATGCATAGACTAAAAGAAACCTCATGTTTTATAATACAACTTTTTATCCGGTTTGTAATACTGTTTCAACTTTGTTACAAATAAGACCACACCTAAGGTTTTGAAAATACATGTTTTAATTAGCTATAAACTGAAGCTGTTTTTCCAACATATTACATAAATACATTCGGATTTGACAACATGCTGGTGTTATAAGTTTAAAGAAGGGACTAAAACATTGGAGTGTGTTTAATATTTGTTTTTAATTCCTTTACTGCCATTGAGTAAAGAATCATGTAGGGAGGAAAAAAAAACCACTGAGTCCTGGTGTGCTGTAGATCCACAGGTTTATTGGAACAGAGACTGTAATGGGCAGTAAGGTGCGCCCTAATGCCTGACGCGTTTTGCGCATGCGCTTCATCAGAGACAATGCTCTCACCTGCACTGGGACCTTAAATAGGCCATATCAGCCAAAAGATATCTAGTCTCAATTAAGTGTTCATTGTAGTTGAGATTAGTGCGTTGATTAAATTCCATTTATGCTGGCAATTAAATAACATTGCCAGCTTCTGCCAAAAACAGGCCCTAGTGGAGGGAGAGGGAAACAGATAAAACTAAATAACAGTATACAAGATGATCAAGAATTGTGAATCAAATATAAAAACGGTCATCCATCACAATTGTGAGTTTTTTTTTTTTAACAATAGATCTATAGTTGTGGATTTTAAGTTTTAATTCTATAGAACCCAAAAGGATTCTCAGTATATGGGGTGATACAGGATAGTTACTTAAAAATTACAATTATAAAAGGATAAAGTGGGCATTAAAAAGAACAATATATATCTAAACCAGTATGTCACTCATCTAAATTTAAAACAATAATGAACAACGTAGGAGAAAAAGGAGGAAATGGGAGAAACTAACATTATGTATATATATTCTCCCATACATATAAGAGAAAGGACACATTTATTCAATTATATTGTATTCTGAGTATTATTACTTTTTTTGGTGTGTGTAAAACAACAGTCGCAGTAAGGTTCTAGTCCTCATTCCTAATATATGTCAGTCATGCACCTTGCAGTTCTAAAAGACCAACTCTATTAAGTAGAAGTGGAAAGGATTCTAACCAAGAGATAGTAAGCATTGGATATTGAGGTTAACTATTGGATTTACAATTAATAATATCTATTTCTTGTCACTCTTTTTGCTTATTTTGGCTTTTCATACCGTTTAAGCTTTTTTTTTTTAGCTTTAATTAGCTTTTTTTGGAGATGTTATCTGATATATAGTTACTTCCTCAAGTGGATTGTGTCTCACAGTCCTTTTAGACTAGGATTTTATGTTCGATAACCGTCCCATCTCAAATAAGTTAGTGTGATAGGCACAGTTTCCATTTATCATATAGGTGCCTTTGATGATAAACTCTTGGTATGTTTTTTAGATGTGCGCTTCAAATCAAAATTTTATCTCATTTTTCAAATTTGGAGCTTCGGAATGATTTGAATTTCCGAATTACCCTAGCAACGAAACTAAACTAATCCGAATGCACTTGTAACTAATAATTCCTAATTAGTTTGGATTTATTTGTTACATTCGAATGGCCATGGACTAATCACAATTACACTAGTATTGTACAGTATATTAGGTTATATCACTCTGCTAGCTCTGTGTAGGGCACATTATGTAACTGGTACCTGTGAGGTTGGTACTTAGGTGGGATGTGCTGTGTATTACACTAGTATTATGTACTGTATATTAGGTTATATACCTCTGCTAGCTCTGTGAATATTGTGTAGCTGGTACCTGTGAGGTTAGTACTTATCTTGATTCAGATGGGTTACACCTAATATATAGTACATAATACTAGTCTAATACACAGCACATCCCACCTAACACATACTGAACTTCCGAATTTACGAATCGAATCCAAACCGAATACATCCAAATACATTCGAATGTATCAGAGTTCGAATTGATCCGAAAATGAAATTCGAAAAAATCAGAATCAGTCCGAAACTAATTTTTCCGCCGCGCACAAGTCTAGTGTTTTTCACATTGTCTGGTCATAGATAATCTGAGATGCTGAAATCAGTCTTTGTAAGAGACTCCTGTATATGTCACTGTATAAGAGACTCCTGGTTATATCACAGGGAAAGGAGTGCTTGTGGTTTTTCTGTGTGCAGGATTGTACTCACAGTTAATGGTCTTATGATGATGTCTATAGACTAAAATAAATCTCATGTTTTATAATAAAACTTTTTATCCTGTTTGTAATACTGTTTCAACTTTGTTACAAATAGGACCACACCTAAGGTTTTGAAAATACATGTTTTAATTAGCTAGAAACTGAAGCTGTTTTTCCAACATATTACATAAATACATTCGGATTTGACAACATGCTGGTGTTATCAGGTTAGAGAAGGGACTAAAAACATTGGAGTGTGTTTAATATTTGTTTTTAATTCCTTTACTGCCATTGAGTAAAGAACAATGGTTTGTTAATTCTCCTTAGCAGTGAAGGGTTAAAGGGACATGAAACCCAAATTTTTTCTTTAAATATTTAGATAGAATATGTGATTTTAAACAACTTTCCAATTTGCTTCTATTATCTAAATTACTTCATTCTCTTGGTATCCTTAGTTGGAAAGCATATCTAGATAGACTAAGGAGCAGCAATGCATTACTGGGAGCTAGATGCCGATTGGTAACTGCACAAAAATGCTTCTTTTCATTGGTTCACCAGATGTCTACAGATCGCTCGCACTACTGCATAGCTGCTCATTCAACAAAGAATACCAAGATAATTAAGCAAATTAGAGAAAAGAAGTAAATTGCAAAGTTGTTTAAAATCACATGTTCTATTTGAATCATGAAATATAATTTAAAAAAAAATGTTGGGTTTCATGTCCCTTTAACAGCAAGGAAAAGCTCCCACATGATACATTCAGGGGCAAAGAAAAGTAAAATGCAGTTGGTAAAATAATTACCCCTTTATTAGGCACTCTGATATCAAGTTTAGTTTGTGTGTTTCCATAGATGCACTAAGTGAAGCAAAACTTGATTTACTTTTTTTTCAGAAAGGTTAAGGCTAGGGGTTCAATAATTTGCTGCAAAGGGGAGAACTAAAACCCCACAACCTTGCTTTGTAGTGTAAAAAGACAAATGCTGAGCAAGTGCAGTGAGAATTGTAAACCAAAATATAAAATGATGAGTGCTAGAATATTTTTTTCTAGGAATTAGTTTGTTAACTCTACCTTCATACGATCTCATCTTTCTTTAGATTTGTTCAGAGAATAGAAACACTGATGGGAAAAACAATCACTAAAATACAGCATAACCCAGTGATTTTAACACCCGTTTTACTAGGTCATTTGTGATAAGCAGAGCTACAAATGTGCACCATAAAACTAAAAATGTTTTGCTTTGGGGAGCTCTGGTTGGTGGACAAGCCATAACTCAAAACACCTTCCCTAGAGGTGGGGGCAGCAGAAACAGGGCACCGAGCAACATTATCTAAATCTGGCTCTATGGCACTGGACATCATTAGAAAATACACTACTTGTGTGTTTCATAGCCATGAATTCGGGATTTTGCAATTCAGATGCAATTTTAAGCAACTTTCTAATTTACTCCTATTATCACATTTTCTTCGTTCTCTTGCTATCTTTATTTGAAAAAACATAATTTATGTAAGAACTTACCTGATAAATTAATTTCTTTCATATTAGCAAGAGTCCATGAGCTAGTGACGTATGGAATATACATTCCTACCAGGAGGGGCAAAGTTTCCCAAACCTCAAAATGCCTATAAATACACCCCTCACCACACCCACAAATCAGTTTAACGAATAGCCAAGAAGTGGGGTGATAAGAAAAAAGTGCGAAAGCATAAAAAATAAGGAATTGGAATAATTGTGCTTTATACAAAAAAATCATAACCACCACAAAAAGGGTGGGCCTCATGGACTCTTGCTAATATGAAAGAAATGAATTTATCAGGTAAGTTCTTACATAAATTATGTTTTCTTTCATGTAATTAGCAAGAGTCCATGAGCTAGTTACGTATGGGATAATGACTACCCAAGATGTGGATCTTTCCACGCAAGAGTCACTAGAGAGGGAGGGATAAAATAAAGACAGCCAATTCCGCTGAAAAATAATCCACACCCAAAATAGTTTAAATTTTATAATGAAAAAAAAACCTGAAAATATAAGCAGAAGATTCAAACTGAAACAGCTGCCTGAAGTACTTTTCTACCAAAAACAGCTTCAGAAGAAGAAAACACATCAAAATGGTAGAATTTAGTAAAAGTATGCAAAGAAGACCAAGTTGCTGCTTTGCAAATCTGATCAACCGAAGCTTCATTCCTAAACGCCCAGGAAGTAGAAACTGACCTAGTAGAATGAGCTGTAATCCTTTGAGGCGGAGTTTTACCCGACTCGACATAAGCATGATGAATTAAAGATTTCAACCAAGATGCCAAAGAAATGGCAGAGGCCTTCTGACCTTTCCTAGAACCGGAAAAGAAAACAAATAGACTAGAAGTCTTTCGGAAAGTCTTAGTAGCTTCAACATATTATTTCAAAGCTCTAACTACATCCAAAGAATGCAATGATTTCTCCTTAGAATTCTTAGGATTAGGACATAATGAAGGAACCACAATTTCTCTACTAATGTTGTTGGAATTCACAACCTTAGGTAAAAATTCAAAAGAAGTTCGCAACACTGCCTTATCCTGGTGAAAAATCAGAAAAGGAGATTCACAAGAAAGAGCAGATAATTCAGAAACTCTTCTGGCAGAAGAGATGGCCAAAAGGAACAAAACTTTCCAAGAAAGTAATTTAATGTCCAATGAATACATAGGTTCAAACGGAGGAGCTTGAAGAGCCCCCAGAACCAAATTCAAACTCCAAGGAGGAGAAATTGACTGAATAACAGGTTTTATACGAACCAAAGCTTGTACAAAACAATGAATATCAGGAAGATTAGCAATCTTTCTGTGAAAAAGAACAGAAAGAGCAGAGATTTGTCCTTTCAAGGAACTGGCAGACAAACCTTTATCCAAACCATCCTGAAGAAACTGTAAAATTCTCGGAATTCTAAAAGAATGCCAGGAAAAATGATGAGAAAGACACCAAGAAATATAAGTCTTCCAGACTCTATAATATATCTCCCTAGATACAGATTTACGAGCCTGTAACATAGTATTAATCACAGAGTCAGAGAAACCTCTTTGACTAAGAATCAAGCGTTCAATCTCCATACCGTTAAATTTAAGGATTAGAGATCCTGATGGAAAAAAGGACCTTGCGACAGAAGGTCTGGTCTTAACGGAAGAGTCCACGGTTGGCAAGAAGCCATCCGGACAAGATCCGCATACCAAAACCTGTGAGGCCATGCTGGAGCTACCAGCAGAACAAACGAGCATTCCTTCAGAATCTTGGAGATCACTCTTGGAAGAAGAACTAGAGGCGGAAAGATATAGGCAGGATGATACTTCCAAGGAAGTGACAATGCATCCACTGCTTCCGCTTGAGGATCCCTGGATCTGGACAGATACCTGGGAAGTTTCATGTTTAGATGAGAGGCCATCAGATCTATTTCTGGAAGTCCCCACATTTGAACAATCTGAAGAAATACCTCTGGGTGAAGAGACCATTCGCCCGGATGTAACGTTTGGCGACTGAGATAATCCGCTTCCCAATTGTCTATACCTGGGATATGAACCGCAGAAACTAGACAGGAGCTGGATTCCGCCCAAACCAGAATTCGAGATACTTCTTTCATAGCTAGAGGACTGTGAGTCCCTCCTTGATGATTGATGTATGCCACAGTTGTGACATTGTCTGTCTGAAAACAAATGAATGATTCTCTCTTTAGAAGAGGCCAAGACTGAAGAGCTCTGAAAATTGCACGGAGTTCCAAAATATTGATCGGTAATCTCACCTCCTGAGATTCCCAAACCCCTTGTGCCGTCAGAGACCCCCACACAGCTCCCCAACCTGTAAGACTTGCATCTGTTGAAATTACAGTCCAGGTCGGAAGAACAAAAGAAGCCCCCTGAACTAAACGATGGTGATCTGTCCATCACGTCAGAGAGTGTCGTACAATCGGTGTTAAAGATATTAATTGAGATATATTTGTGTAATCCCTGCACCATTGGTTCAGCATACAGAGCTGAAGAGGTCGCATGTGAAAACGAGGGGATCGCGTCCGATGCAGCAGTCATAAGACCTAGAATTTCCATGCATAAGGCTACCGAAGGGAATGATTGTGACTGAAGGTTTCGACAAGCTGATATCAATTTTAGACGTCTCTTGCCTGTCAAAGATAGAGTCATGGACACTGAATCTATCTGGAAACCCAAAAAGGTTACCCTTGTCTGAGGAATCAATGAACTTTTTAGTAAATTGATCCTCCAACCATGATCTTGAAGAAACAACACAAGTCGATTCGTATGAGATTCTGCTAAATGTGAAGACTGAGCAAGTACCAAGATATCGTCCAAATAAGGAAATACCACAATACCCTGTTCTCTGATTACAGACAGAAGGGCACCGAGAACCTTTGTAAAAATTCTTGGAGCTGTTGCTAGGCCAAACGGCAGAGCCACAAACTGGTAATGCTTGTCTAGGAAAGAGAATCTCAGAAACTGATAGTGATATGGATGAATCGGAATATGCAGATATGCATCCTGTAAATCTATTGTAGACATATAATGCCCTTGCTGAACAAAAGGCAGGATAGTCCTTACAGTTACCATTTTGAATGTTGGTATCCTTACATAACGATTCAATATTTTTAGATCCAGAACTGGTCTGAAGGAATTCTCCTTCTTTGGTACAATGAAGAGATTTGAATAAAACCCCAGCCCCTGTTCCAGAACTGGAACTGGAACTGGCATAATTACTCCAGCCAACTCTAGATCTGAAACACATTTCAGAAATGCTTGAGCCTTCGCTGGATTTACTGGGACACGGGAAAGAAAAAATCTCTTTGCAGGAGGTCTTATCTTGAAACCAATTCTGTACCCTTCTGAAACAATGTTCTGAATCCAAAGATTGTGAACGGAATTGATCCAAATTTCTTTGAAAAAACGTAATCTGCCCCCTACCAGCTGAGCTGGAATGAGGGCCGCACCTTCATGTGGACTTAGGAGCTGGCTTTGATTTTCTAAAAGGCTTGGATTTATTCCAGATTGGAGATGGTTTCCAAACTGATACCGCTCCTGAGGATGAAGGATCAGGCTTTTGTTCCTTGTTGTGACAAAGGAACGAAAACGATTATTAGACCTGAATTTACCTTTAGACTTTTTATCCTGTGGTAAAAAAGTTCCTTTCCCTCCAGTAACAGTTGAGATAATAGAATCCAACTGAGAACCAAATAATTTATTACCCTGGAAAGAAAGGGAAAGCAGAGTAGACTTAGAAGACATATCAGCATTCCAAGTTTTAAGCCATAAAACTCTTCTAGCTAAAATAGCTAGAGACATATACCTGACATCAACTCTAATGATATCAAAGATGGCATCACAAATAAAGTTATTAGCATGTTGAAGCAGAATAATAATGCTATGAGAATTATGATCTGTTACTTGTTACGCTAAAGCTTCCAACCAAAAAGTTGAAGCTGCAGCAACATCCGCCAAAGATATAGCAGGTCTAAGAAGATTACCTGAACACAAATAAGCTTTTCTTAGAAAGGATTCAATTTTCATATCTAAAGGATCCTTAAAGGAAGTACCATCTGCCGTAGGAATAGTAGTACGCTTAGCAAGAGTAGAGACAGCCCCATCAACCTTAGGGATTTTGTCCCAAAACTCTAATCTGTCAGATGGCACAGGATATAATTGCTTAAAACGTTTAGAAGGAGTAAATGAATTACCCAAATTATTCCATTCCCTGGAAATTACTTCAGAAATAGCACCAGGAACAGGAAAAACTTCTGGAATAACTACAGGAGATTTAAAAACCTTATCTAAACGTTTAGATTTAGTATCAAGAGGACCAGAATCCTCAATTTCTAATGCAATTAGAACTTCTTTAAGTAAAGAACGAATAAATTCCATTTTAAATAAATATGAAGATTTATCAGCATCAACCTCTGAGACAGAATCCTCTGAACCAGAAGAACCATTATCAGAATCAGAATGATGATGTTCATTTAAAAATTCATCTGAACAATGAGAAGTTTTAAAAGACTTTTTATGTTTACTAGAAGGAGGAATAACAGACATAGCCTTCTTAATGGATTTAGAAACAAAATCTCTTATGTTATCAGGAACACTCTGAGTATTAGATGTTGATGGAACAGCAACAGGTAATGGAACTTTACTAAAGGAAATATTATCTGCATTAACAAGTTTGTCATGACATTCAATACAAACAACAGCTGGAGGAACAGCTACCAAAAGTTTACAGCAGATACACTTAGCTTTGGTAGCTACAGCACCAGGCAGCGATTTTCCAGAAGTATCTTCTGACTCAGTTGCAACGTGGGACATCTTGCAATATGTAATAGAAAAACAACATATAAAGCAAAATTGATCAAATTCCTTAAATGACAGTTTCAGGAATGGGAAAAAATGCCAGTGAACAAGCTTCTAGCAACCAGAAGCAATAAATAATGAGACTTAAATAATGTGGAGACAAAAGTGACGCCTATATTTTTTTAGCGCCAAATAAGACGCCTACATTATTTGGTGCCTAAATGCTTTTGGCGCAAAAAATGACGCCACATCCGGAACGCCGACACTTTTGGCGCAAAAGAACGTAAAAAATGACGCAACTTCCGGCAACACGTATGACGCCGGAAACAGAAAAAAAATTTTGCGCCAAAAAAGTCCGCCCCAAGACGCAATAAAATGAAGCATTTTCAGCCCCCGCGAGCCTAACAGCCCACAGGGAAAAAGTCAAATTTTAAGGTAAGAAAAAAATGATTGATTCAAATGCATTATCCCAAATATGAAACTGGCTGTCTGAAATAAGGAATGTTGAACATCCTGAGTCAAGGCAAATAAATGTTTGAATACATATATTTAGAACTTTATAAAAAAGTGCCCAACCATAGCTTAGAGTGTCACAGAAAATAAGACTTACTTACCCCAGGACACTCATCTACATGTTGTAGAAAGCCAAACCAGTACTGAAACGAAAATCAGCAGAGGTAATGGTATATATATATATAAGAGTATATCGTCGATCTGAAAAGGGAGGTAAGAGATGAATCTCTACGACCGATAACAGAGAACCTATGAAATAGACCCCGTAGAAGGAGATCATTGAATTCAAATAGGCAATACTCTCCTCACATCCCTCTGACATTCACTGCACGCTGAGAGGAAAACCGGGCTCCAACCTGCTGCGGAGCGCATATCAACGTAGAATCTAGCACAAACTTACTTCAACACCTCCATAGGAGGCAAAGTTTGTAAAACTGATTTGTGGGTGTGGTGAGGGGTGTATTTGTAGGCATTTTGAGGTTAGGGAAACTTTGCCCCTCCTGGTAGGAATGTATATCCCATACGTCACTAGCTCATGGACTCTTGCTAATTACATGAAAGAAATAAGGCATCTAAGCTTTTTTTTTATTGGTTCAGACTCTGGGCAGCACTTTTTTATTGGTGGATGAATTTATCCACTAATCAATCAGCAAGAACAACCCAGGTTGTTCACCAAAAATGGGCCGGGCATCTAAACTTAGTCTTGCATTTCAAATAAAGATACCAAGAGAATGAAGAAAATTTTGTAATAGGAGTAAATTAGAAAGTTGCTTAGAATTGCATGCTCTATCGGAAACACAAAAGAAAAAAAAAATTGGGTTCAGTGTCCCTTTAAGGCTTAAAAACACCTCCAAAAAAACAAGAAAAACTACCTGCAGCACCCATGAGAAAGGAAGTTGGGCATGACCCCCTAGATACAACATATTATTGTCCCACCTAGGGTTATTACAAAGTGGAGCTTTGCACTGTGTCATTGTGTGTTCCTGAGCTTTCCCTATCAATGTGATGTGAAATATTAGTTAATATGTGCAATAACTTGTTTGCAAAAGAAATACACCTCGCAAATCTATAGACAAAGCAACATCCTATGTGATTCGGAAAATAAACTCCAATGGCAACAATTCCCATAGTAAAAAAAGGCGTTGTTGATGAGCACAAAAAGGTATCCTTTTCATTAGCCAAGATGAAAACAACATATACCAGAGGCAAGATATCCTTTAACACTGCCAAGGTTACAAGTGACACAATGTAGATGCATTTGTTATTAGAAATGCAGAGTGTAAAATAACCCTTCCCTCCCTGAACTGCAATCATTCAAATTCTCAAAGATGACGTAACTCATGAGGGTTCCGTCTTCTAACTGAACCCTTCTCCTCCCCTTTTCCTTTGTAAGCGACTCACTACTTAACTCTTTCTGCAGCACAGTTTTGTTAGTAGATAACGGCACTTAGCATTTAGTAAACTCTAATGCTATACACTAATGTTAACAGTATGTTTATGTGACATAGTGCTGTATCATATAGAGTGCTACATAGTAATCCCTTACAATTCTGTAAGTATATAACATTCATTCAATTAAAAAGATGACATATTATTAAAAAGGAAAAAGAAACATTAGTTTCTTATTAACTAATAGGAAAGTTTACCTAGTATGTTACTGTCTGAGCTAGCAATTTGCAGATATAACAATAAGACAAAACATAATGAAAAACATAATAAAAAGTTAAATGAAAAACTGATACTGAACTGAGTATAGTTCTTTGTACTGCAAGAACTGTGTTATTTTCTTTGAGTCATTATATATTATAGACTTATATAGTTTATTATATATATGGGCACAATGGGAGCCAAAGGGTCTAAACAAGAGATGTGATATAGACCTATACCAGGCATTGAACTAACCAGTTAATATATTAAAATATTTATAATATTACGCCCTATTCATCCTGTAATAATCATATGTTTGTCCCCACCCAACTCATAATACCATGTTTGTTTAACAGAATGAATTAGGTTTGAAGCTTCCACACTAATAAACTATATATAAGTCTGTAATATATAATATATGACTCAAAGAACACAGTCCTTGCACTACAAAGAACTATACTCAGTTCAGTATCAGTTTTTCATTTAACTTTTTATTGTTTTTCATTATGTTTTGTCTTATCGTTCTATCTGCAAACTGCTAGCTCAGGCAGTAACATACTAGGCAAACTTTCCTATTAGTTAAAAGGACACTCAGGTTAAATGAAATTTTCATGATTCAGATACATCATGTAATTTTCCAATTTACTTCCATTACAAAAAATGTGCACAGTCTTTTATATTTACAATTTTTGAGTCACCAGATCCTACTGAGCATGTGCAAGAATTCAGACTATACGTATATGCATTTGTTATTGGCTGATTGCTATCACATGGTACAAGGGGAGTGGAAAAAGACATAACTTTGAAATTTGTTATAAAAAAATCTACTCATTTGAAGTTCAGACTAAGTGCTATTGCATTGTCTTGTTATCTTGCATTTGTTGATTATGCAAATCTAATGTGTTGACTGGTCCTTTAATAAGAAACTAATGTTTCTTTTTCCTTTTTTAATAATATGTAATCTTTTTAATTGAATGAATGTTATATACTTACAGAATTGTAAGCGATTACTATGTAGCACTCTATATGATACAGCACTATATCACATAAACATACTGTTAACATTAGTGTATAGCATTAGAGTTTACTAAATGCCGTTATCTACCAACAAAACTGTGCTGCAGAAAGTTAAGTAGTGAGTCGCTTATGTAGGAAAAGGGGAGGAGAAGAGTTCAGTTAAAAGACGGAACCCTCATGAGTTACGTCATCTTTGAGAAAGCGCCAATCATAGGCGCAAAACGCGTCAGTTGACTCTAAGCTAACAGAGGTGTGTGTGATTTGTTTTGAGCAGTCGTAATAAAGTAACATTTTATTTGATGAACAGAGCCTGTGCCTTTTTTCGACCAGCCATTGAACCACTGTTGCCGGGGTTTCGGAGAGGTTGTTAATTTGATTATTGTATTTTCTACTTGCCATGGAAAGAGCTACGGGGTTAGGCTTTCCCCGAATTGACCTCCGTAAAACCCAGACACAGGGACTACAGCTGTTCAGAGATTATTACATCTTCTTGTTACTTGGTGTGATATATATATATATATATCATATGCACACACATATACATACACGTGTGTGTGTGTATATATGTGTATATATATATATCCATACATACACATATACACACACACATATATATATATATACACACACACACACACAAATATATATACACACACACACACACACACACACACACATATATATATATATATATATATATATATATATATATACACACACATTTATTATATCTATATTTTTTTTTTTTCACACACACACGTAGAGTACATTGAACTTAAAACAACCACTGCATTGAATTAAACATATATCTGTGAATTTGAATACACAGTTAATGTTTATTTGCTGAATTTAACACATTAAAAACAAAACCGTAAATGAGACATGTGCAAAAGTCTGGGCACCCTTTAAAGTTAATCCACTAGTGTAAAAACTGAATTATTAGGCTTTGATCTAGTCTAGTGGAGACAATCCAAAAATGTTTTAAATTCTTTCTTGGAACCTCTCAGGGTGCTGTGCTTACACACTTAACAGCTATGGGCTCCTCTAGACAGCTCACCAAGGATCAGAAAAACAGAATTTATGTTTACCTGATAAATTACTTTCTCCAACGGTGTGTCCGGTCCACGGCGTCATCCTTACTTGTGGGATATTCTCTTCCCCAACAGGAAATGGCAAAGAGCCCAGCAAAGCTGGTCACATGATCCCTCCTAGGCTCCGCCTACCCCAGTCATTCGACCGACGTTAAGGAGGAATATTTGCATAGGAGAAACCATATGTTACCGTGGTGACTGTAGTTAAAGAAAATAAATTATCAGACCTGATTAAAAAAACCAGGGCGGGCCGTGGACCGGACACACCGTTGGAGAAAGTAATTTATCAGGTAAACATAAATTCTGTTTTCTCCAACATAGGTGTGTCCGGTCCACGGCGTCATCCTTACTTGTGGGAACCAATACCAAAGCTTTAGGACACGGATGAAGGGAGGGAGCAAATCAGGTCACCTAAATGGAAGGCACCACGGCTTGCAAAACCTTTCTCCCAAAAATAGCCTCAGAAGAAGCAAAAGTATCAAATTTGTAAAATTTAGAAAAAGTGTGCAGTGAAGACCAAGTCGCTGCCTTACATATCTGATCAACAGAAGCCTCGTTCTTGAAGGCCCATGTGGAAGCCACAGCCCTAGTGGAGTGAGCTGTGATTCTTTCAGGAGGCTGCCGTCCGGCAGTCTCATAAGCCAATCGGATAATGCTTTTAATCCAGAAGGAGAGAGAGGTAGAAGTTGCTTTTTGACCTCTCCGTTTACCAGAATAAACAACAAACAAAGACAAAGTTTGTCTGAAAACCTTAGTAGCTGCTAAGTAAAATTTGAGAGCACGAACTACATCCAAGTTGTGCAACAAACGTTCCTTCTTTGAAACTGGATTAGGACACAAAGAAGGCACAACTATCTCCTGGTTAATGTCTTTGTTAGAAACAACTTTTGGAAGAAAACCAGGTTTAGTACGCAAAACCACCTTATCTGCATGGAACACCAGATAAGGAGAAGAACACTGCAGAGCAGATAATTCTGAAACTCTTCTAGCAGAAGAAATTGCAACCAAAAACAAAACTTTCCAAGATAATAACTTAATATCAACGGAATGTAAGGGTTCAAACGGAACCCCCTGAAGAACTGAAAGAACTAGGTTGAGACTCCAAGGAGGAGTCAAAATTTTGTAAACAGGCTTGATTCTAACCAGAGCCTGAACAAAGGCTAGAACATCTGGCACAGCTGCCAGCTTTTTGTGAAGTAACACAGACAAGGCAGAAATCTGTCCCATCAAGGAACTTGCAGATAATCCTTTTTCCAATCCTTCTCGAAGGAAGGATAGACTCTTAGGAATCTTAACCTTGTCCCAAGGGAATCCTGCAGATTCACACCAACAGATATACCAAATTATGTGGTAATTTTCTGGTTACAGGCTTTCAGGCCTGAACAAGAGTATTAATAACAGAATCTGAGAACCCTCGCTTTGATAAGATCAAGCGTTCAATCTCCAAGCAGTCAGCTGGAGTGGGTCGAACGGACCTAGAACAAGAAGGTCTCGTCTCAAAGGTAGCTTCCATGGTGGAGCCGATGACATATTCACCAGATCTGCATACCAAGTCCTGCGTGGCCACGCAGGAGCTATCAAAATCACCGACGCCCTCTCCTGATTGATCCTGGCTACCAGCCTGGGGATGAGAGGAAACGGCGGGAACACATAAGCTAGTTTGAAGGTCCAAGGTGCTACTAGTGCATCCACTAGAGCCGCCTTGGGATCCCTGGATCTGTACCCGTAGTAAGGAACTCTGAAGTTCTGACGAGAGGCCATCAGATCCATGTCTGGAATGCCCCACGGTTGAGTGACTTGGGCAAAGATTTCCGGATGGAGTTCCCACTCCCCCGGATGCAATGTCTGACGACTCAGAAAATCCGCTTCCCAATTTTCCACTCCTGGGATGTGGATAGCAGACAGGTGGCAGGAGTGAGACTCCGCCCATAGAATGATTTTGGTCACTTCTTCCATCGCTAGGGAACTCCTTGTTCCCCCCTGATGGTTGATGTATGAACTTGGCCCTCGCTAGCTGAGGCCAAGCTTTGAGAGCATTGAATATCGCTCTCAGTTCCAGAATATTTATCGGTAGAAGAGATTCTACCCGAGACCAAAGACCCTGAGCTTTCAGGGATCCCCAGACCGCGCCCCAGCCCATCAGACTGGCGTCGGTCGTGACAATGACCCACTCTGGTCTGCGGAAGGTCATCCCTTGTGACAGGTTGTCCAGGGACAGCCACCAACGGAATGAGTCTCTGGTCCTCTGATTTACTTGTATCTTCGGAGACAAGTCTGAATAGTCCCCATTCCACTGACTGAGCAGGAACAGTTGTAATGGTCTTAGATGAATGCGCACAAAAGGAACTATGTCCATTGCCGCTACCATCAAACCTATCACTTCCATGCACTGCGCTATGGAAGGAAGAGGAACGGAATGAAGTATCCGACAAGAGTCTAGAAGTTTTGTTTTTCTGGCTTCTGTCAGAAAAATCCTCATTTCTAAGGAGTCTATTATAGTTCCCAAGAAGGGAACCCTCGTTGACGGAGATAGAGAACTCTTTTCCACGTTCACTTTCCATCCGTGAGATCTGAGAAAGGCCAGGACAATGTCCGTGTGAGCCTTTACTTGAGGAAGGGACGACGCTCGAATCAGAATGTCGTCCAAGTAAGGTACTACAGCAATGCCCCTTGGTCTTAGCACCGCCAGAAGGGACCCTAGTACCTATGAGAAAATCCTAGGAGCAGTGGCTAATCCGAAAGAAAACGCCACGAACTGGAAATGCTTGTCCAGGAATTCAAACCTTAGGAACCGATGATGTTCCTTGTGGATAGGAATATGTAGATACGCATCCTTGAAATCCACCTTGGTCATGAATTGACCTTCCTGGATGGAAGGAAGAAGTGTTCGAATGGTTTCCATCTTGAACGATGGAACCTTGAGAAACTTGTTCAAGATCTTGAGATCTAAGATTGGTCTGAACGTTCCCTCTTTTTTGGGAACTATGAACAGATTGGAGTAGAACCCCATCCCTTGTTCTCCTAATGGAACAGGATGAATCACTCCCATTTTTAGCAGGTCTTCTACCCAATGTAAGAATGCCTGTCTTCTTATGTGGTCTGAAGACAACTGAGACCTGTGGAACCTCCCCCTTGGAGGAAGCCCCTTGAACTCCAGAGAATAACCTTGGGAGACTATTTCTAGCGCCCAAGGGTCCAGAACATCTCTTGCCCCAGCCTGAGCGAAGAGAGAGAGTCTGCCCCCCACCAGATCCGGTCCCGGATCGGGGGCCCGCATTTCATGCTGTCTTGGTAGCAGTGGCAGGTTTCCTGGCCTGCTTTCCTTTGTTCCAGCCTTGCATAGGTCTCCAGGCTGGATTGGCTTGAGAAGTATTACCTTCCTGCTTAGAGGACGTAGCCCTTGGGGCTGATCCGTTTCTGCGAAAGGGACGAAACTTAGGTTTATTTTTGGTCTTGAAAAGACCTATCCTGAGGAAGGGCGTGGCCCTTGCCCCCAGTGATATCAGAGATAATCTCTTTCAAGTCAGGGCCAAAGAGTGTTTTCCCCTTGAAAGGAATGTCAAGCAATTTGTTCTTGGAAGACGCATCCGCTGCCCAAGATTTTAACCAAAGCGCTCTGCGCCACAATAGCAAACCCAGAATTTTTTCGCCGCTAACCTAGCCAATTGCAAGGTGGCGTCTAGGGTGAAAGAATTAGCCAATTTAAGAGCACGAATTCTGTCCATAATCTCCTCATAAGAAGAAGAATTACTAATAATCGCCTTTCCTAGCTCATCAAACTAGAAACACGCGGCTGCAGTGACAGGGACAATGCATGCAATTGGTTGTAGAAGGGAACCTTGCTGAACAAACATCTTTAGCAGACCTTCTAATTTTTTATCCATAGGATCTTGGAAAGCACAACTATCTTCTATGGGTATAGTGGCGCGCTTGTGTAGAGTAGAAACCGCCCCCTCGACCTTGGGGACTGTCTGCCATCAGTCCTTTCTGGTGTCGACTATAGGAAAACAATTTTATAAATATGGGGGGAGGTACTAAAGGTATACCGGGCCTGTCCCATTCTGTACTAACAATGTACGCCACCCGCTTGGATATAGGAAAAGCTTCGGGGGGCCCCGGGGCCTCTAAGAACTTTTCCATTTTACATAGTGGTTCTGGAATGACCAGATAATCACAATCATCCAAATTGGATAACACCTCCTTAAGCAGAGCGCGGAGATGTTCCAACTTAAATTTAAAAGTAATCACATCAGGTTCAGCTTGTTGAGAAATGTTTCCTGAATCTGAAATTTCTCCCTCAGACAAAACCTCCCTGGCCCCCTCAGACTGGTGTAGGGGCCCTTCAGAAACCATATCATCAGCGTTCTCATGCTCTACAGAATTTTCTAAAACAGAGCAGTCGCGCTTTCACTGATAAGTGGGCATATTGGCTAAAATGTTTTTGATAGAATTATCCATTACAGCCGTTAAATGTTGCATAGTAAGGAGTATTGGCGCACTAGATGTACTAGGGGCCTCCTGTATGGGCAAGACTGGTGTAGACGAAGGAGGGGATGATGCAGTACCATGCTTACTCCCCTCACTTGAGGAATCATCTTGGGCATCATTTTTACTAAATTTTTTTATGACATAAAATACATATAGTTAAATGAGAAGGAACCTTGGTTTCCCCACAGTCAGAACACAATCTATCTGGTAGTTCAGACATGTTAAACAGGCATAAACTTGATAACAAAGCACAAAAAACGTTTTAAAATAAAACCGTTACTGTCACTTTAAATTTTAAACTAAACACACTTTATTACTGCAATTGCGAAAAAGTATGAAGGAATTGTTCAAAATTCACCAAAATTTCACCACAGTGTCTTAAAGCCTTAAAAGTATTGCACACCAAATTTGGAAGCTTTAACCCTTAAAATAACGGAACCGGAGCCGTTTTTATATTTAACCCCTTTACAGTCCCTGGAATCTGCTTTGCTGAGACCCAACCAAGCCCAAAGGGGAATACGATACCAAATGATGCCTTCAGAAAGACCTTTCTATGTATCAGAGCTCCACACACATGCAGCTGCATGCCATGCTGTCCTCAAAAACAAGTGCGCCATACCGGCGCGAAAAACATAATTTATGCTTACCTGATAAATTCCTTTCTTCTGTTGTGTGATCAGTCCACGGGTCATCATTACTTCTGGGATATAACTCCTCCCCAACAGGAAATGCAAGAGGATTCACCCAGCAGAGCTGCATATAGCTCCTCCCCTCTACGTCAGTCCCAGTCATTCGACCAAGAATCAACGAGAAAGGAGTAACCAAGGGTGAAGTGGTGACTGGAGTATAATTTAAAAAATATTTACCTGCCTTAAAACAGGGCGGGCCGTGGACTGATCACACAACAGAAGAAAGGAATTTATCAGGTAAGCATAAATTATGTTTTCTTCTGTTATGTGTGATCAGTCCACGGGTCATCATTACTTCTGGGATACCAATACCAAAGCAAAAGTACACGGATGACGGGAGGGATAGGCAGGCTCATTATACAGAAGGAACCACTGCCTGAAGAACCTTTCTCCCAAAAATAGCCTCCGAAGAAGCAAAAGTGTCAAATTTGTAAAATTTGGAAAAAGTATGAAGCGAAGACCAAGTTGCAGCCTTGCAAATCTGTTCAACAGAGGCCTCATTCTTAAAGGCCCAAGTGGAAGCCACAGCTCTAGTGGAGTGGGCTGTAATTCTTTCAGGAGGCTGCTGTCCAGCAGTCTCATAGGCTAAACGTATTATGCTACGAAGCCAAAAAGAGAGAGAGGTAGCAGAAGCTTTTTGACCTCTCCTCTGTCCAGAATAAACGACAAACAGGGAAGAAGTTTGGCGAAAATCTTTAGTTGCCTGCAAGTAGAACTTGAGGGCACGAACTACATCCAGATTGTGTAGAAGACGTTCCTTCTTTGAAGAAGGATTTGGACACAAGGATGGAACAACAATCTCTTGATTGATATTCCTGTTAGTGACTACCTTAGGTAAGAACCCAGGTTTAGTACGCAGAACTACCTTGTCTGAGTGAAAAATCAGATAAGGAGAATCACAATGTAAGGCTGATAACTCAGAGACTCTTCGAGCCGAGGAAATAGCCATTAAAAACAGAACTTTCCAAGATAACAATTTTATATCAATGGAATGAAGGGGTTCAAACGGAACACCTTGTAAAACGTTAAGAACTAAGTTTAAACTCCATGGCGGAGCAACAGCTTTAAACACAGGCTTGATCCTAGCTAAAGCCTGACAAAAGGCCTGGACGTCTGGATTTTCTGACAGACGCCTGTGTAACAAGATGGACAGAGCTGAAATCTGTCCCTTTAATGAACTAGCTGATAAACCCTTTTCTAAACCTTCTTGTAGAAAAGACAATATCCTAGCGATCCTAACCTTACTCCAGGAGTAACCTTTGGATTCGCACCAGTATAGGTATTTACGCCATATTTTATGGTAAATCCTTCTGGTAACAGGCTTCCTAGCCTGTATCAGGGTATCAATAACCGACTCAGAAAAACCACGTTTTGATAAAATCAAGCGTTCAATTTCCAAGCAGTCAGCTTCAGAGAAGTTAGATTTTGATGTTTGAATGGACCCTGTATCAGAAGGTCCTGTCTTAGAGGTAGAGACCAAGGCGGACAGGATGACATGTCCACTAGATCTGCATACCAAGTCCTGCGTGGCCATGCAGGCGCTATTAGAATCACTGATGCTCTCTCCTGTTTGATTTTGGCAATCAATCGAGGAAGCAGCGGGAAGGGTGGAAACACATAAGCCATCCCGAAGTTCCAAGGTGCTGTCAAAGCATCTATCAGAACCGCTCCCGGATCCCTGGATCTGGACCCGTAGTGAGGAAGTTTGGCGTTCTGGCGAGACGCCATGAGATCTATCTCTGGTTTGCCCCAACGTCGAAGTATTTGGGCAAAGACCTCCGGATGAAGTTCCCACTCCCCCGGATGAAAAGTCTGGCGACTCAAGAAATCCGCCTCCCAGTTCTCCACTCCCGGGATGTGGATTGCTGACAGGTGGCAAGAGTGAGACTCTGCCCAGCGAATTATCTTTGATACTTCCATCATTGCTAGGGAGCTTCTTGTCCCTCCCTGATGGTTGATGTAAGCTACCGTCGTGATGTTGTCCGACTGAAACCTGATGAACCCCCGAGTTGTTAATTGGGGCCAAGCCAGAAGGGCATTGAGAACTGCTCTCAATTCCAGAATGTTTATTGGAAGGAGACTCTCCTCCTGATTCCATAGTCCCTGAGCCTTCAGAGAATTCCAGACAGCGCCCCAACCTAGTAGGCTGGCGTCTGTTGTTACAATTGTCCAGTCTGGCCTGCTGAATGGCATCCCCCTGGACAGGTGTGGCCGATAAAGCCACCATAGAAGAGAATTTCTGGTCTCTTGATTCAGATTCAGAGTAGGGGACAAATTTGAGTAATCCCCATTCCACTGACTTAGCATGCACAATTGCAGCGGTCTGAGGTGTAGGCGTGCAAAAGGTACTATGTCCATTGCCGCTACCATTAAGCCGATCACCTCCATGCATTGAGCTACTGACGGGTGTTGAATGGAATGAAGGACACGGCATGCATTTTGAAGCTTTGTTAACCTGTCTTCTGTCAGGTAAATCTTCATTTCTACAGAATCTATAAGAGTCCCCAAGAATGGAACTCTTGTGAGAGGAAAAAGAGAACTCTTCTTTTCGTTCACTTTCCATCCATGCGACCTTAGAAATGCCAGAACTAACTCTGTATGAGACTTGGCAGTCTGAAAGCTTGAAGCTTGTATTAGAATGTCGTCTAGGTACGGAGCTACCGAAATCCCTCGCGGTCTTAGTACCGCCAGAAGGGCACCCAGAACCTTTGTGAAGATTCTTGGAGCCGTAGCCAATCCGAATGGAAGAGCTACAAACTGGTAGTGCCTGTCTAAGAAGGCAAACCTTAGATACCGGTGATGATCTTTGTGGATCGGTATGTGAAGGTAAGCATCTTTTAAATCCACTGTGGTCATGTACTGACCCTTTTGGATCATGGGTAAGATTGTCCGAATAGTTTCCATTTTGAAGGATGGAACTCTTAGGAATTTGTTTAGAATCTTTAAATCTAAGATTGGCCTGAAAGTTCCCTCTTTTTTGGGAACCACAAACAGGTTTGAGTAGAACCCTTGTCCTTGTTCCGACCGCGGAACCGGATGGATCACTCCCATTAATAACAGATCTTGTACACAGCGTAGAAACGCCTCTTTCTTTATCTGGTTTGTTGACAACCTTGATAGATGAAATCTCCCTCTTGGGGGAGATAATTTGAAGTCTAGAAGGTATCCCTGAGATATGATCTCTAGTGCCCAGGGATCCTGAACATCTCTTGCCCAGGCCTGGGCGAAGAGAGAAAGTCTGCCCCCCACTAGATCCGGTCCCGGATCGGGGGCTCTCGATTCATGCTGTCTTTGGGGCAGCAGCAGGTTTCCTGGCCTGCTTGCTCTTGTTCCAGGACTGGTTAGGCTTCCAGCCTTGCCTGTAACGAGCAACAGCTCCCTCCTGTTTTGGTGCAGTGGAGGTTGATGCTGCTCCTGTTTTGAAATTCCGAAAGGGACGAAAATTAGACTGTCTAGCCTTAGCTTTGGTTTTGTCTTGAGGTAGGGCGTGGCCCTTACCTCCTGTAATGTCAGCGATAATTTCTTTCAAACCGGGCCCAAATAAAGACTGCCCCTTGAAAGGTATATTAAGTAATTTGGACTTAGAAGTAACATCGGCTGACCAGGATTTTAGCCACAGCGCCCTACGTGCCTGTATGGCGAATCCTGAGTTCTTAGCCGTAAGTTTGGTTAAATGTACTACGGCCTCCGAAATGAAAGAATTAGCTAGTTTAAGGACTCTAAGCCTGTCCGTAATGTCGTCTAGCGTAGATGAACTAAGGTTCTCTTCCAGAGACTCAATCCAAAATGCTGCCGCAGCCGTAATCGGCGCGATACATGCAACGGGTTGCAATATAAAACCTTGTTGAACAAACATTTTCTTAAGGTAACCCTCTAATTTTTTATCCATTGGATCTGAAAAAGCACAGCTATCCTCCACCGGGATAGTGGTACGCTTAGCTAAAGTAGAAACTGCTCCCTCCACCTTAGGGACCGTTTGCCATAAGTCCCGAGTGGTGGCGTCTATTGGAAACATCTTTCTAAATATTGGAGGGGGTGAGAACGGCACACCGGGTCTATCCCACTCCTTAGTAACAATTTCAGTTAGTCTCTTAGGTATAGGAAAAACGTCAGTACTCGCCGGTACCGCAAAGTATTTATCCAACCTACACAGTTTCTCTGGTATTGCAACGGTGTTACAATCATTAAGAGCTGCTAAGACCTCCCCTAGTAATACACGGAGGTTTTCCAGTTTAAATTTAAAATTTGAAATATCTGAATCCAATCTGTTTGGATCAGAACCGTCACCCACAGAATGAAGCTCTCCGTCCTCATGCTCTGCGAGCTGTGACGCAGTATCAGACATGGCCCTAGTATTGTCAGCGCACTCTGTTCTCACCCCAGAGTGATCACGCTTGCCTCTTAGTTCTGGTAATTTAGACAAAACTTCAGTCATAACAGTAGCCATATCTTGTAATGTTATCTGTAATGGCCGCCCAGATGTACTAGGCGCCATAATATCACGCACCTCCCGGGCGGGAGATGCAGGTACTGCCGCGTGAGGCGAGTTAGTCGGCATAACTCTCCCCTCGCTGTTTGGTGAAATTTGTTCACATTGTACAGATTGACTTTTATTTAAAGTAGCATCAATACAGTTAGTACATAAATTTCTATTGGGCTCCACCTTGGCATTGGAACAAATGACACAGATATCTTCCTCTGAGTCAGACATAAAAAATACAAAGCAACGTTTTTATTCACAGTCACTATAAGAATTCTCACAGCTCTGCTGAGAGAATTTACCTCCCTTCAAAGAAGTTTGAAGACCCCTGAGATCTGTCAGAGATGAACCGGATCATGCAGGAAATATAAAAGTAATTGACTGGAATTTTTTGATGCGTAGCAAAGAGCGCCAAAAACGGCCCCTCCCTCTCCCACACAGCAGTGAAGAGAAACGAAACTGTCACAAATAAAAGCAAAAAAAGGCTGCCAAGTGGAAAATAATGCCCAAATATTTATTCACACAGTACCTCAGCAATGTAAACGATTCTACATTCCAGCAAAAACGTTTAACATGATAAATAGTTATTAAAAGGATTAGTGACCTTTAACAGAGTAGTTCCGGTGAAATACCATCCCCAGAATACTGAAGTGTATACATACATGTCATTTTAACGGTATGGCAGGATTTTCTCATCAATTCCATTCAGAAAATAAAAACTGCTACATACCTCAATGCAGATTCATCTGCCCGCTGTCCCCTGATCTGAAGCCTTTACCTCCCTCAGATGGCCGAGAACAGCAATATGATCTTAACAACTCCGGTTAAAATCATAGTAAAAAACTTTGGCAGATTCTTCCTCAAACTCTGCCAGAGAAGTAATAACACGCTCCGGTGCTATTGTAAAATAACAAACTTTTGATTGAAGTCATAAAAACTAAGTATAATCACCATAGTCCTCTCACACATCCTATCTAGTCGTTGGGTGCAAGAGAATGACTGGGACTGACGTAGAGGGGAGGAGCTATATGCAGCTCTGCTGGGTGAATCCTCTTGCATTTCCTGTTGGGGAGGAGTTATATCCCAGAAGTAATGATGACCCGTGGACTGATCACACATAACAGAAGAAATGAGGCTCTGACTATGATTAGGGAAAGCCCCTAAAGAATAAGGTGTCAAAAACAGTGCCTGCCGATATAATCATATCAAAATACCCAGAATAAATGATTCCTCAAGGCTAAATATGTGTTAATAATGAATCGATTTAGCCCAGAAAAAGTCTACAGTCTTAATAAGCCCTTGTGAAGCCCTTATTTACTATCTTAATAAACATGGCTTACCGGATCCCATAGGGAAAATGACAGCTTCCAGCATTACATCGTCTTGTTAGAATGTGTCATACCTCAAGCAGTAAGAGACTGCACACTGTTCCCCCAACTGAAGTTAATTGCTCTCAACAGTCCTGTGTGGAACAGCCATGGATTTTAGTTACGGTGCTAAAATCATTTTCCTCATACAAACAGAAATCTTCATCTCTTTTCTGTTTCTGAGTAAATAGTACATACCAGCACTATTTTAAAATAACAAACTCTTGATTGAATAATAAAAACTACAGTTAAACACTAAAAAACTCTAAGCCATCTCCGTGGAGATGTTGCCTGTACAACGGCAAAGAGAATGACTGGGGTAGGCGGAGCCTAGGAGGGATCATGTGACCAGCTTTGCTGGGCTCTTTGCCATTTCCTGTTGGGGAAGAGAATATCCCACAAGTAAGGATGACGCCGTGGACCGGACACACCTATGTTGGAGAAATAGTGTACAATTAAGTCTTACAGCAGGGGAATGTTATAATGTAAAAAACAAAAAAGATATCTAAACACTTATTTCCACTGTAGTGAGTAACAAATGGAAGTTAAGTGGAACAGGTGAAGTCATGAAAAGGTCTGGAAGACCAAGAACAATCTGCAATAAAACTGCTTATAGACTGATCAGCAAAGTAAAACCTCCACAACACTGCTACTAAAGGAAGATTTAGCAGACACTGAAGCAACGCAGCAATGAGTCCACAGTGCCGTGATGTTTACACAAATATTATTTAAATGGAAGGGTCAAAAGAAGGAATCCTCCCCTGCAATATCATCACAATACTCAACTTCTTTAAGGGACAGTAATGTCCAAAATTAAATTGTCATGATTCAGATAGGGAATGCAATTTTAAACAACTTTCCAATTTACTTTTATTATCAATATTTTGCTTTGTTCTCTTTGTATTCTTAGTTGAAAGCTAAACCTAAATAGCCTAATATGATAATTTTTAAGCCCTTGAAGGTTGCTTCTTATCTGAATGCATTTGACAGTTTTTCACGGCTAGAGGGTGTTAGTTAATGTGTGTCATAGACAACATTGTGCTCATGCCTGTAGAGTTATTTAAGAGTCAGCACTAAATGCCTGAAATGCAAGTCTCTCAAAACATTTGAGCTAAGGAGGCAGTCTGCAGAAGCTTTGATACAAGGCAATCACAGAGGTAAAAAGTATATTTCTATAACAGTGTTTGTTATGCAAAACTGGGGAATGGTAAATAAAGGAATTATCTATCATTTTAAACAATAACATTGTTGGTGTTTACTGTCCCTTTAAGTATACAACACAAAACTCACAAGCCAGAGGCATTTTGAACCCAAGTGCCCAGGTCTGATAAAGAAAAAATTGAGCTTTTCAGCTATAATTATCAAGGGTACAAAATAGTAAATTGGGAGAAAAAAGAAAATTTATGCTTACCTGATAAATTTGTTTCTTTTTTAGACACGATGAGTCCACGGATTTCATCCTTACTTGTGGGATTACGCCTCCTGGTCAGCAGGAGGAGGCAAAGAGCACCACAGCAGAGCTGTTATATAGCTCCTCCCTTCCCTCCCACTCCAGTCATTCGACCGAAGTTAGGAAGAGAAAGGAAAAGCCAAGGTGCAGAGGTGTCTGAAGTTTACAAAAATAACCTGTCTCAGAGAACAGGGCGGGCCGTGAACTCATTGTGTCTAAAAAGAAACAAATTTATCAGGTAAGCATAAATTTTCTTTTTTTTTTAAAGACACAAGTCCACGGATTTCATCCTTACTTGTTGGATACAATACCAAAGCTAGAGTACACGGATGATAAGGGAGGGACAAGACAGGAAACCTAAACAGAAGGCACCACTGCTTGAAGAACCTTTCTCCCAAAAACCGCCTCAGCAGAGGCAAAAGTATCAAATTTGTAAAATTTAGAAAAAGTATGAAGAGAGGACCAAGTTGCAGCTTTGCAAATCTGTTCTACAGACGCTTCATTTTTGAATGCCCATGAGGAAGCAACCGCCCTAGTGGAATGAGGAGGCTGCTGTCCAGCAGTCTCATATGCAAAACGGATGATAATCTTCAGCCAAAAAGAAAGTGAGGTAGCCGTAGCTTTCTGACCCTTACGTTTCCCAGAGAAAACGATAAACAAAGAGGACGACTGACAAAAGTCCTTAGTCGCTTGCAAATAAAACTTCAAAGCACGAACCACGTCCAAATTGTGCAAAAGACGTTCCTTTTGAGAAGAAGGATTAGGACACAAGGAAGGAACAAGAATCTCCTGATTAATGTTCCTGTCAGAAACAACCTTAGGAAGAAAACCAAGTTTAGTACATAAAACTACCTTATCCAAATGAAAAATAAGGTAAGGTGAATTATATTGCAATGCCGAAAGCTCAGACACTCTTCGAGCTGAAGAAATGGCAACAAGAAACAAAACCTTCCAAGATAACAACTTAATATCTATGGAATGCATAGGCTCATACGGAGCCCCTTGAAGAACTTTAAGAAGGTTTACACGCCTGAATTAAGGTTTCTATGCCCGAGTCAGAGAAACCCAGCTTGGATAGGATTAAGCGTTCAATCTTCAGAGAAGCTAGATTCGGGTGAAGAAGGGTCCTTGAATGAGAAGGTCCTTCCTCAATGGAAGTTTCTAAGGTGGCAGGGATGACATGTCCACCAGATCGGCATACCAAATCCTGCGAGGCCACGCAGAAGCGATAAGGATCACTGATGCCTTCTCCTGTTTGATCTGAGCAATAACCCGGGGAAGAAGAGCAAACAGGGGGAATAGATAAGCTAGGCCGAAGGACCAAGGAACTGCCAAAGCATCTATCAGTTCCGCCACGGGGTCCCTGGACCCTGTATCTCGGGAGCTTGGCATTCTGGCGAGATGCCATGAGATCGAACTCCGGCCTACCCCATGTGAGAATCAGGCTGGAGAATATTTCCGGATGGATTTAAAACTCTCTCGGATGTAAGGTTTGTCTGCTCAGAAAATCCGCCTCCCAGTTGTCCACCCCTGGGATGTGAATCGCTGACAGATGGCAAGAATGGGCCTCCTCCCACCGGATTATCTTGGCTCCATCGGTCATCGCTAAGGAACTCCTCGTTCCCCCCTGATGATTGATGTAAGCCACTGTCATGTTTTCCGACTGGAACCTGATGAACTGGGCCGAAGCCAACTGAGGCCAGGCCCGAAGAGCATTGAAAATCGCCCTTAGCTCTAGGATGTTGATAGGAAGTAGAGACTCTGCCTGAGTCCATACTCCCTGAGTCTTTAGAGAGCCCCAGACTGCTCCCCATCCTAAAAGGCTTGCGTCCGTTGTC